>NW_026067949.1:8334913-8422725 GCF_014885135.2 Alexandromys fortis
TCATTGAGTAACTGACACTCTTGATCTTGCTGTCACCATAAAGAGCTTCCCACATCAGCTACCAACAGTGCTGAGGTTAGCTGCATATTTCTTAAGGTTGATGCAGTGACAATAAGGAAAAGTACAGGGATATGGGAATAGGATGTGCATTGTGTACAAAAACTCCAGTATCCTATGACCTAGTGGCTCTTATTCATGGACTGAATTCCTAAGATCCGTTAGGTGTTGCTTGGAAGTAGATTTTGAAAAAAATTAGAGAGTTACAGTTTCACCCTGGGTCCATTTCTGCAATGAACAATAACTAGTTAAGATTTTATTCTGTTTTTTATCCATCTAGAAGTAACATGCTTCATTGGCTATTTTAAAATTAATATTTATTAATATGAAGGGTGAAAAATCTACTTCTGAAAAATCATCACATTATTTTCAAATTCATACTCATTGTTTAAGAAAAAATTATACTTTTGTATGTACATATATATATATATAGTTACTTTAAAGGAAGTTTTTAGTCCAATACCTTTAGCATGATAATTATACACTGTATCATTGGTTTATATCCCTGTCCCCTCTCTCTTAAAATTAACCTAATGTATTAACATTCTAATATATTTACAATATTCAGTTATTTCATTATATATTACTGAAGTTCATTAGACATATGAGTTCTACAAAACCATTTGAAAAATCACATAATGACTTAATTTCAACTTAATTCCTAAAAGAATTTTTAAAAAATCACAAAGTCCCTAAAATTAGGAAAAATAAAATTTGTAACATGAGAGGCCTACTCATTGGGGTTTCTGCCCTGCCCAGTTCCAACAGCTGGTAAGCCACTAAAGAAAATCACACAGAAGTCTACATTAGATATAAATAGATTGGCCCATTAGCTCAGGCTTCTTTTTAGCTCTTATCACTTATATTAACCCATTATTCTTATCTGTTAGCCACATGGCTTGGTACCTTTGTCTGTGGAGCAGGTCACATCTGGGCAGGACTGTGGAAAAAGCTTTCTTCTTCCCAGAATACTCCTGTTCTCATTGCCTCACCTCTACTTCCTGTCTGTTTTTCCTGCCTATACTTCTTCCCTGGCTACCAGCCAATCAGTGTTTATTTAAAATATAATTGACAGAATATTGAATTGTCCCACACCAGAAATTTATGCCCTGGCAATGCTGAAGTAGGCATGGGCAGCCCGTATATGGTGGTTCTGTTGACCTTATCCATATTGGGTTTCATGGTCTAAGTTGATAAAAACTCAACAGATCTCTTCCTCAAGAAGAGTTCAGATCTCATTCCAGATGGTTGTGAGCTACCATGTAGTTGTTAGGAATTGAACTCTGGGTTCAATTCTTTGGAAGAGCAAGCAGTGCTCTTAACCACTGAGCCATCTCTAAAACTATGAGAGCTCCATTCCCCTAAAAATCATACTCTTCCATAATTTTGTTTCTATAATTATAATTTTACTGTGTTCATAAATAATCATTAATAGTTTGTAGTGATGGGGTGAGCAGGCCTGTTTTTTGTCCTGCCTAGCTCCCACATGGCTAGCTTTACACCCAAAATAACAACACACAAATTGTACTCATTTAAACACTGCCTGGTCCATTAGCCCAGTCTCTTACTGGCTAACTCTCACATTTTGCTTTAACTCATATCTAGTAATCTGTGTATCACCACAGGGTCGTGGCTTACTGGGAAGATTCTAACCTATGTCCATCTCGGGCCGGAGATTCATGGCGTCTTCCTGTCTCTGCTTTCTTTCTCCCACAATTCTGTTCTGTCTTCCCTGCCTAACTATGTTCTGACCTATCAGGCCAAGCAGTTTTCTTTATTAATTAACCAATGAAAGCAACAGATAGATAGAAGACCTTCCTATATCAATAGTTGGAGAATACACATGTATTTGGAATAATCAATATTTTTGTTTGTTTGCTTTTGTTTTAGGCAGGGTCTCAGTATAACCTACTGACCTCAAAGGTACAAATCCCCCCTGCCTCTTCCTCCTGAGTCCTGAGATTAAAAGGATAGGTTACCAAGCCTCCCCTTGTTTTGTCACACATACCTAGCTGACTCTCAAGAGCAAACCCATTCTGTACTAAGTGTTAACTACAGTTTTGCTGGACCATCCATTATATAAATGTATATATTGCATACATATTGTGTATGTGTGTTTGTGTATACATACAACTTGTTACCAAATTCTTCATCAAGTTCTGCAGATTTCTCCTGTTGAAACCCTAAGACTATTTTAAATTGCATCACCCATGATGTGAATAAACCCACCTCAGAAACATCCTGGTACTTCTGATGCATGATATAATTCCTTTAAGCAACAAGCAGACTGTATTTAATAGATATAAAATAGTAAGAGAAGACATAAGAACAGAGACACCTACAGGACTGCCAGCAATTTCATTGTGCTGAGTGCTTATTTAACTGTGCAAAGATCACATTTGGAATAGGAATCACATTCATTGCAGAAGCTGACTGCATTGTTCAGCAGATAATTGCTTTTATGGCTGATGCATCAGACTGAAGCTGGAGCTTTATGATACAATTCATTTGCTGAAACTGTATTGTTGAAAATCCAAGTACTTTAAGGGTATATTTGAAAACATGTTTTAGCATGATTTGTGATTCATCATGCACACAGTACCGATGATAGAATATTAGTGTAAATAATTAGTGACTTGCTTTTCTTTTTAAATTATAGGTTATGTTCTTCTCTAAACTGACTCAGGTTGTCAAGAGAAGTCTTTGAATCAAATCATTTAAGAAAGTTGGTTCAGGACAGAATGTTTGACATACAAGTACATCTTTAGTTTATGAGTGGTAAAGACATCTTTGTAGCCTAGGATAAATGTATTAAAAAAAAAGACTTAACATTGACTACATTAACATGTTGACCCATGAAGAGAGGAATAAGGAACTAAGATAGGCATTAGCATGAGATTGCACAGAATTCGAGCAATAGGTTATTAATTCAATTTGCAGAAGGCTGATTGTGTGCTCAGGTGCAATTGATGGTGAACCTTTGTATGGAATTCTTAAATGATGTGTATCAGCTTCATTGGTGTTTGATTTTTTTTCCTATTTTAAGATTATTAAGTCAAAAACAAAAGGTTGATTAGGTTTCATTCCTGTGATTTCTTAATATGTTTCTCTGCACCCTAATCCTTAGAAAGGAATACTGGACCCAGTGAGAGGTACTGAGCAAAGGTATGTAATGAGTGCTTCTAACAAGTATTGACATATTTTATGTCATTTATGAGCATGTTTTCATAGATTACTTTTGCTCTTACAAATGGAAACATTTCAGATTTTAACATTTTGATGACATTCTCTTAATTAATCTAGAAAAGATGCAGTCTATCCTTGAAGGCCATACGACGAAACAGCATTTAGCTAGACATTGTGTCCTTAGGAATAGGAAGTATCAGACTTGGCTGTGAGATGAGAGTCTCGCAGACTCTGTCATGCAGAGCTGGTATGCTCTCAGCACGTTGCCCTCCTTTAGTACTTGTTTCTGCAAGACCTTTCTCCCTACAAACATTAAACCATTATTATTTTTTCAATTAGACTCATTGCTGACGATCCATGTCTTGTAACATTGAAGTGGGTTTACAATGCCATCTCATACGGTACAGGCAATGACGCCACACTGCTGCACAGAAACTCAGGCTGCTCTTCACTGTGTGCCACTCAGTCTTATCTTGTCTCCTTGGCTCTGTTTGCAGAAGATCTTTTCACCACATGACGTCATGAACAGTGTCTCAGGGTATTATTTGATTATAATAATGGACTTCTCCATTACTGGGCTCAACCACCCAGCCAGCAAATTCTTAGAGGCTGCAGTGTGAAGGATGGAAGGATGAGAACTGTCATCACTGGGAGACAGTGGGTGGTGAATTCAATCTGTGGACTAATAGCAAGCAGGCTGACAGGGTTTTCAGGTGGGGAGAAAAACAGTGTATGGGTTTATAACCATTAAAATTATTTGGAAAAAAATTACTGCATAAGCCCCATTTCAAGATAGAATTTATTATTAAAAACCTGTGTTTCTCACTCTTTCCAAATAATGTACATACAACGTACTTAAAGTTTCCCTTAAGAGGTGTCAAATTGAATAAAACCCTATTTAAAGGCTTTGCTGGATTACTCTTTCATGCCCAAGGGTGTACTCTGTAATGCTGCACTTCTCTAAGTGACCTACTAATCTTTTCTTTTTAAAAAGGGATCTTTTTAAAGCACTATGTTCTCTTGTAAATAGATGTCTGCATAAACACCCTTCTCACCTTCAAACTGGAAGACCACGTGCAGAGAGAGACTCAAGGCTTCCTAAAGTATCAGTGCTACTACCGTTTTCATGCTTCCCAGGTCTGAATCCATTAGAAGCCAACAGAGCCCTTCTGTGTCACTGTCAGCACACTGTGCCTAGAGATAATGCAGCCAGAAGGCATTTTCATAAAAACAGCTTTCAAGATCTATTCTTTAGAAGGCATTTGTATACTCATTATGCAACTCTTTCTTATATCCATAGGGAGTTCTGTAAATAAAACACCGAGGTCATGTGCTCCAGTAGTTGATGGCAGTCATTTCAGACAGAGTAATTTCTTTCTGTATACATATTGATAGTACAGAGCCAGACATGAAAAACATAATCTCGAGGCTTTTGTTCACAGTGATTGCAGCTGTCTGATTTGGTCAATAAACTTTAATGGCCCAGAGACTCTCTGATGGAAAATTTTGTTCTCTGTTTGCATATACACCTCTTACTTGCCCCAAATGACTTCCTTTCTAAGGTAAGTAACATAGAAATCCACTTTTCTCAAGATAATGGTCATCCATTTGCTACCATATTAATTACATAGGTGTGATTGCTTTGTATTTTGTACACATGAAGCATTCACAATGGGTGTTTTGGTAGGTGATATAAGTTGGAGGTAATACCTGTTCTGAGCTTTTGAGGAAGAACAAAGCTGCATGGCCCAAGTAGGAAGAAATAAACACAGATTTAGATAGGAAAGGATGCTTCTACTGTTTGTGTTGTCGACTTCCTGCTGTGGAGTTTCCAAAGGCAGAGGTACATAGAAGAATGAGTAGGAACTTAACACGGGGTCTGTAATATAGACATTAATGACCACCGCAAGAATTTTTTTTTCATCAGGTGTGTTATGTGATTCAATTTATTTATTAGGAGTATTACAGAAGGGATAGAAAGGTGAGCTATTGGAGTAATTTTTAGTTTTTCTTGATGTATATAAATAATCATAGCATTTGGGACCATATTCTAAATAAAATATTGATATTACTTTGCATCTATATAAATGATAACTTGGCACATATAATGGAAGTTTCAACATTTTAGCCTTAAACCTGCTCTCATATAAATATTAAAGGTTGAAAATATGCCCCTTACAAAAAGTCCTACCCTGAATTTATGATTTTTTGTTCATTTTGTTTATATTTTGAGATGTTTTCTCAGTGCAAGCATGACTGTTCTGGAGCTCAACATGTAGACATGGCTAACCTGGAACTCACAGAGACACCCTGCCTCTGCCTCCCAGGTACTGAGATTAAAGACATGAGCAGCCAACACCAAAAATTTATGACTTGGTAAAGAGCTAATCGTTGGAAGTTTCCAACTTGCCACTCAGCCCGGCCTGGATGCTGAGACTGGCCAGGGGTGCCAGGATTGAGACATGGAGGCTTCTTTTCAGGTGAAAGAACAGCAACCTTTATTTTTCCCTCGCTAAAGCCTTTTATACCTCTACTGCTTCTGTGGAAAACCACCGGCCAGAAAGAACACAAACATACTTGTCAATTACAGTATTCCAGGCAGATTATTGAAGAATGTGAACTGGGTGAATATTGTGATAGTTGTGCCCACAGTACAGGTCCAAGTATGAAGCCATAGAGTTGAGACCTTCCATTTTTGACCCCTAAGATACAGGGAAAATACAATGTCTCTGACCATCAATACAATTTGTTGAAAGGATGCCTCTTGTTGGTTCCAGACTGCTCAGCCCCAAAATACTCAGATAGAAACTGTATTAATTAAATCACTGCTTGGTTAAATCATTAACACTAACTTCTTATTGACTAACTCTTACATATTAATTTAACTCATTTCAATTAATCTGTGTATAGCCATGTAGCAGTGGCTTACCAGCAAAGTTTCTGTGTCTGTCTCTGGCGGGGCTACACGGCTTCTCTCTGACTCCACCTTTCTTCTACCTTACTATAGTCCAAGCTAGTTTCTTTATTCATTAACCAATAAAAGCAACACATAGACAGAAAGACTTTCCACACCATTCTGCATTTATACAGTGAAGCTGACAATGGTACCTCCATCGCAGACAGTTATAAGTTTTAATTCTTTTAATATAGATGAGTGAGGTACTAGAGAGATCACTCTGGAGTTAATAGTACATTCAAAGGCTCTCAGTGCAGTTCTCAGCACCTGCATGGGGAAGGTCACACCCACCTGTAACTCTAGCTCCAGGGACATCCAGAACCTCCTTAGATACTTTCTCATATTCATGCAAATAATAAACTTTCGGATAAATGGCCAGTGCAATAGCTGAGTGTATTGAAGGATGTGTAGCTATTGTTTGCAAGCACTATAATTCCTTGGCAGATTCTGTTTTCTTTGATTGAATGAATGGCATATTTTCCATACAAAGAGTTATCCTCATGAGAGTCACTTCAGTATAGAGTTAGATAACTGGATTGTTTTACTAATCAACATAATAGAGTTAATGCTAAGAATCAGGTTGGATTCAGGCACAGTAGTGTTTGCCTGTATTTTCAGCTGCTCAGGAGGCTGAAGTGAGACTATTCCCTGAGCGTTGCAAGTCCAGACGAGGCCAGGATGGGGAGACTCTAGGTTAAATGTGCCATGTAATCTCCTCCAAGTGTTCTGACTGTTACAAATTGTGTGGTCTGATCTCTCTTTTGTTCCTTTCAGAGGCTTGATCATCAATGTGACATGAATACTTATGACACATAAGGCAGCATAGTAGGGTCTTAATGCTCAGAATAATTTTAGTCATGGCCTAGAGACAGGTTACAGTCTGTGGAGAAAGAATTCTGTGAATCTAGTTAGCACTTAAGGGGGAAAGAAGCTACAGAGATACTGGGCCACATGAGTATATTTACCTACATTTTAATATCAACCAAATAAAAGATTGAAGATTTTAGATACCGGAGAAGGAGAAGTTTGAGAAAATGCTCCAGGAATAGAGTACAGAGTAACTGAAGGATGTTTATATGACTCATATTATTCTATGTCTTCTTGTTCATTTCATATCTCATTTCCAAAAGCCATATGCATGAGAAAAGCAAGTTTGAAATGAGACTTGAATAAAATGCAGAGCCTAATCTAAACTGAGTAACTGTTAAGAAAGAAGACTGGTTTTATCCTAAGTATTTTAGTTGATTAAGTATTTTATTACAATCAAAAGTGAAATTGCTTTATAATCAAAATACAGAATGTCATTTATAGATGTGTGATCTTTATTTCTGAACTGTATGAATTTGGCTTTGTGAACATAACTACAAATCACGTATTTTATTTTTATACTTACTCTGGGTACCCTAAGGAATTTAATTATATCTGAGTTGGGGATGTGCAGAAAGCAGTTAGGAGGCAATCAAGGAATGTCAGAGAGAACTTGTAGCGAGATGATCTAAAAGCATAATTAAAGTTGAAAGGATAAAGTTGATTTTAGCATATTCAGGAGATGGAATTTGTGATATCAAATTTTTGATAGACACAAAAAGAGATGGTATAGCAGGTTCCAAATTATGTGACTTTGGAAAATGAGATATAAAGTATATAACAAGGTACCAGATATAAGAGTATTTTCAAGTTTAGCATGTAATATTTTTCTTTTTAAACTAACTCTAGACTAGTATGGATCTAACATCAAGAAAACACCAAAATGAGTATGTATTTCTGGAGGGCAGAAGAAAGCCATGGGCTGTTAGTCAAAATATGGCGATATTAACATAGACTTGAAAAATGAAGTCATAGAACTGAATAAGTTTACAAAGGAGAAAGGAATATAGAATGACAATGATAGAAATCTGGGAGCTATGAGAAAAACAGTAATATATCATACCTTAGACATCTAGGCAAGAAAACTGTGAAGAAATGGGCAATGAATCCTCTAGGTGAAATATTATTACTAAACCAAGTAACACAAAGACCAAAAAGTCAATGTTTTGCAGTGGTTATAGGGGTGCCATATTAGCTATTGAAACCATGCCATGCATGGACTTAGAAGAAGCAGTGGCGTGGAGTAAAAACATAAAGCAAGTAAGACCCTTGGATGAGACTGAGCTTTGAAAAATACACACACACACACACACGCACTCACACAAGAAATATATAAAAAAGACTGTCTCAAAGAGCAAAGGAAGTTAAGGAGTGATTTGTTAGTCCAAAAAGTAAATGTTTTAATTTCAATTTTATCATCTTAGTTACATTATATGTATTTACATGATAATAACTAATGAAAATTTAAAGGTATCTAAAAATTACCTCAAAACAAATAATCAAATATGAAGGGATGTGCTATAAAAGATCTGTTTTAACACAACTAAAGATTCAGCAGTATTGTTGACCAGGAAAGGAAAGCTATCTCAAAGTAAAAAATAAGGAAAAAGTATTTTTATGTGTATAAGTGCTATGTGTGTTGGGGTGCCCAAGAAGGTCGGAAAGAGCATTGCATTCACTGGAGTCAGGATTTTAAGTGGTTGTGAGCTGCCTGAAATGGGTACTGGGAACTGACCTCTCCTTCTCTGGAAGAGGAGGCAGTGCTCTTAACTGCTGAGCCTCCTTTCGAGCTCTTTAGAGTAAATCTGAAGACAGTTCCTAACAGAACATCATCTGTGGTGTAAAGCAATTAAAATTAGCAACTTACTATTTTGTAGATGTTTATATTTATTTGACATAGGCAGTTAGGTTTGCTTCCTGAAATGAACCAACAGGTTACAAGAAATAGAAAAGAGTGTCAGAACAGGAACAATGTGACAAAGGAAAGAGACCTCTGTAGGACCAGGTTAGAGTATAGATTCTGATATTGCACATGAATGGAAGTCCTGTTGAGTACCTACATATCCCTATGGTGAATAAGATGTCCAGGATAAAGAGGGCTGAAATAATGGGGATTAGAAAAATAAAGTGTTGAGAATTTCATATAAACATTTGGGTTGCCTTCTTGGAAGTGTTCACCATTAATTTCATGCAGTTAGCAACTGACTCCCAGATTTACCATGTGTGCTGGGTGGCCAAAATGCATATACAGAGAAGTATGCCCCTAAAGATTTCTGTACTGTTAGGAATTTGAGGACCTATCCAACAAAAGCCCCCAAATAGTAGTTGGATTTGGGTTCTAGGAAAGGATATAACTGCAGTATTGGATCACTGTCTCCAAGAAGAATGGTCTTCAACTATTAACAAGCCATGGACCAATATCCAGCAATTTTCACTGAGCAAGAGGAACAAGAGACTATTGAATGAGCCTCTGTTGTTGGGACCCTGGTTTGTGGATAGCTATTTTGTTAATATGATGAACTAATTGACCTAACAGGACTCCCAGGAGAAGAGCAGTTTCTGCTTGGTTCATCACGAGGACAATTTGTTGTTTCATTTCCTCTTCCCATCCCGTTGGGGAAATTGAATTGTGAAGCTAGTACCTACTGGGAGCATTCAGAGAACATGATGGAATAAGAGACCTTATTCAGTTCTTTACTCATTCATTTGATATTGCTTTAATTAGCAAAAAAGGAATAGCTTTATTAGGCAGGAATGTGCTGTGCTTTTGGTTCCCATGAATCTGTTAGTAAAATTATAAAGACCTATCCAAGTGAGGGTCCCTTCCAAGCACAAAACTTACATGACATTTTAATTTGCAGTGGTAGAGAAACTTTTTGTCTTCCTAAGTGTTAGACATTCCCTGTAGATGTTTAAGACAGTTAGTGGCTGCTAACCATGTTTATAACAACTTAGAAGTTTAGAAGAATTAACATTTGGGTCACATAAAATTTGAAATACTTTTGCCTCAGTAGCGATGAAGTTTTTCTTTATAATAATGACCAAATGTATGTATGAACAGCTTACCCTCAAGTTTTAATACCCTCAGAATTTTTTTAACGACATTACATTTTATCATTTTTTTATCCTAGGCAGGCATGGGGATTAAAAGATATAAATATAATATTGAGTAAAGTTTGGTACCTTTTTCTGTATCCTGTGCCTAGGCCTTAGTGAATCCCTAACTATGTGAAGCAGCCTGGTTTATATTCAGTCTAAATGAAAGTCTCACATATCTTCATGAGTACATCCTTGTCTTGAGAATAACAGGCAGAGAAGTGGAATAATATATGATTTAAAGTTCAGGACAGTCAGGGTCCTAACCTGAGGATCAAACTATCAGTAACTTTGTGGCTTTGGACAATAGCTTACTTTATGAATGCCAGGAAGTTAAACACGGTGAGTGTTCATACAAATGAAGCACTGCTAAGAAAGAGTGCTGTACGTTCAAGACTTTACAGGAGCTATTAGTACTCATAAAATCTTCCTTGATGGTCTTCCATAACACTTGATGCAAGATGGATGTTCAGATACATGGTTCATAGAATAATGGATAAAACAGAGGAAAGGCTGCCTAGAAAATCTAGAACCCTTATTATATTCTTTTTCTCTCAATCATTGTCATCTCTAGCAACCATTATTTTACTCTCTACTTTAGGAGACTAACTTTCTAAACAACTATTTAGTATTAATAGGTGCTTTCTGTTTGGGCCTCTAGTGCCAAGGTTAAATTATCCCAAATGAAAACATTGCATCAGGCACAAAAACCAATATTTAAAAACACAAAGTGAAGTCTTAGGTTGAAAACTTGCCAACTCAAAAGCACACATAACTTCTATTATATAAAGTTTGTTTCTTTCAGTCCAAGAGTCTTTAATAAGAATAAAAGTCGTGTTTTATTGAAAAGACCTAAATGGTTGAGGTGTTTTGGGGGATGGGGTTGTGGTAATGTTTTATTTTCTTGTTATATAGATCCAGGTGGGTTAATTTTGCTCACCTTTACAAAGAGTTGGACTCAGGAGATTTAAGAATTACAATTCAGTATTAACTGTAAGCAACATTAATGGGCCTTACGTTAACAATACCAGAAATAGCACCAACAGTAATTTTAATAGAGCAAAATTTCTTACTGTTTTCAGCTTGTGGAAAGGAAAACTATAGTGGAAACCTAGAATTTCCTCTTTTCTTTTTTGTTCCCCTTTGTCTTAATCAAATTTGCCATCTCTTTCAATGGCTTAGCTACTGCTTTTACTCACTCTATTCAGCATCACTGCTTGGCAGGCTCTGGTGAGGACTTGGCTTTGTAATCACAACGGCTTAGTTCCAAACAACCCAGCAGAACATCAGAACATGCAACTGGCAGAAACATGAAAGTACCTTTAGATGGCTAAGTGCTGGGATGTGAGTCGCCCATCTTTTGTGTTGGAATAAAACTAAGGAATGGCAATTTGAGAAAAGTATGAATGTTCTGTACTCTGCAGCTCTTGACGGAGTTCTGGGCTTGGAAATATTTGGGGAAAACAAAAAGTTTCTTTGCAAAGATCAGGCCTCTAAGAATCCGTAGTGGAGAAAAGCCAAAGACTGGAGATTTTATCTGCAGCACTTTTGAAAGACCCTTTCTGTGATCAAAAGAAAAGAAATGCAGCAAAACACACTGATTGACAGTGCTTATGATAGCTAAGTCTTTTCAGACAGACTCTGCACTGGGGCTTCAGAGGAAAGAAAACAGAGGAAATAGAACAGTGGTGGTCAACAGCCCATTATCTCTACCTGTGTCAATCATAGTGTGTAATTAGTGCAAATAAATTAATTGATGTTCTGCGTGACACCTGGCTAGGTTTATGACTGGTGCTGTGAATCATTTTAAAAACAGAATTAATAAACAATTGTTCCTATCTTATTAATTTTTACTAATTCGCTTGAGATACACTCTTCATAGGATACAGCATCTAGTTCCAAATGTACAACCAAATGCTAGGACAAAGTAGATATATTGCTGTAAAATGTGTGTGTGTGTGTGTGTGTGTGTGTGTGTGTATGTTTAACAGTTATATCAAACCAAGGTTATCAGCTTTTAAAATGTAATCCCAGCTATAATTTTATGCACAATTCCATTCCAGATTTGAACTTTACATTCTCCAGTTGAAAATTAGGATTTGTATGTTGTTAAGGTTTTGCTGGGGGAGGCCGATTGTTTGTTCCCGGCTGCTCAGACTCAAAATAACCACTCAGAAACTGTATTATTTAAATCACTGCTTATACAATGACTTAAGCATATTAATACTAAGCTCTTACATCTAGAATGAACCCATTTCCATTACTTTATACTTTTTCACGAGGCTCATAGTTTCCCGGCAAGTTTCAAGTACATCTGTCCCTAGTGGTGGCTCCATGGCTTCTTACTGACTCCACCTTTCTCCCAGCATTCAGTTTAGTTTTCCAACCTAGCTCTACTCTGCTAAGCCACTGACTGAAACAGATTCTTTAATCATTAATGAATAAAAGCAACACATATACAGAAGGATCTCTCACATGGTTTTAATTCTATGATGAGAACTTGTGATTACCTGGCTCTGTAATGTAAACATTTCTTTATTGTCCTTTATCCTCCACCATCCAAACCACACATTTTCATCTTCCTCACCATTAGTAAACTAAACTAACTGGTCTTCTTTTTATGTCTCTATACTGGTCTATGACATGGTCAAGCCCTGCTAAATGATGATTGGGCCGAGATTATTCCTTTCAAATTCAGCATAGAATCATCTTTTGCTATCCACTAGCAGCTAAGATAATGGTTCATGAGCCTCAATATAGAAAGCCTGAAGAACAAGGTGATTCAGGTGCTAAGACAAGAAAGAAAATGTGTGCAGTAATGGCATTTAGTATTGCTGTATAGTTATTTAAGTGGCAATGTTCTTGAATACACTTTTTGTGCTGAACTATTTGTAAACAGAGGCAGGACAAACAGTCCAGTTGAGTATACTCTCCTTTGGGTTCTTCTACAGCCTCCTAAATGAAGTTGCTGTCATATTTGCTTGTGTATACTTTCCAAGGACCATTGAGCTTCAGAGGCATTTCCAAAGGAGTGGGCCTATGGTACTGGCTTTCTTGTATTTATGTTCTTAAAAATAATCTGTTCAGATTCTACACTAAAATTTATAATGCCTTTTAATTAACAATATTAATGGGTAATTCTTAGGCACCTAGTATGTTGTTTTATCATAATTATTAATAATCAACAACTTATGAGGTAAGTCAACTTGTGAGATACTATCTTCACAAAATTGAGGACATTAGCCAGAGTGGTTACTAATTCTTAAGAGGTCTTCCAAGTTGTAATCAGTAGATCTGGAGTGGAACATTGGGAATCTTTGTTTACATCTAGTACTCTGTAATGCTTCTAAAAATCTCAGTGTAATGAATTACTTCAGTTTGTAGTAGGAGACAATATGGCTAGTTTCTAGTTGCACTTGGGGGACTTCTTACATGTGTATAGATCTTCATATGTTCTTTTTTAATCTTACTGTTACTTTTGCTTTTTTCTCTCTTTTATTTATTGAGTTGATTTTAACATGATGTTCTATGGATTTCAAAGACTAACAGATTTTGATTGAATATTATATGCTATCATATTTTGACATTTGAAGGAACTCTTTAATTACTTAGAGTAGTGGTAGCTTATTTTTACTTGTTGAATGATATATATTATATTTTTGCTAATTATGGTAATACAGAATTAACCATATTGGCAGATATTTAATATCTACTAGTATGCACTGGGGGGAAGAAATACTTATAAATACATTTGTAAATATTTAAGTGCTTGGAAATAGAGGGCTGGACACATGGCTTAGTATGTAAGAGTGCTTATTGAGCAAACATGAAGACTTAGACTGAGTTTCCAGAACCAACATAAAAAGCTTGGGGTAAACATGAGCATTTTTAAATCCAATACTGTGGGAGACAGAACTAGGAGGATGTTTAGGACTTGTTGGCTTCCAACCTCTGCCTCTACAAAGGAAAATGGAGAGTGATAAAGCAAGCCACCTAACATTCCATCTGGCCTCTTTGAATACAATTACAAGCAGATACATGTATATACACCATACACACATATACCCACCCATAAACATATACATGCATACATACATGTGTACATATATACATGCATGAATAGTTTTAAGGAAGAATAGAAAACCTTTAATGTGGAACATGCTTCACTTACAATAATGTTAGCAATTGAACTCCTTGATCATTCAGTTTTCACCTTTTCCAAACTACACTACATAATTTCTTTTCTTAAAATTTATTTATTTAGCATGCAATAACCTCACCTCCCTGTCCTCCCCATACCCGACACCCCTTTTTGTTCCCACCCCCTCTGTTTTCTCCATTTCTATTTAGAAAAGGACAGGTCTACCATTAATATCAACAAAACATGGTAAAAAAAATGTTACAGTAAGACTAAGCACCTCCCCATGTATTAAGGCTGAGCAAGGCTTCCCAGTTTGGGGAGTAGTGTCCCAAAACTCAGAAAAAGTATGGGCAATAGCGCATATTCCCACTCTTACGAGTTCCACAAGAGGACCAAGCTAAACAACTGTAATGTATATATAGAATGTCTAGGTAAGTCCCATGTAGGATCCCTGGTAGTCAGTTCAGTCTCTGTGAGCCCCTATGGGCCCAGGTTAGTTGATTCTGTGAGTCATCAGGTTTCAGGGTAAAGGGGAAAGTATTGAAAAAGACTACTAGAAGGGGGAGGAGGCATTTTGAGGTCAGGTGAAGACATGTTGTTAGGGACTCTCCCAGGAATCTACAAGGATGACTCAAGGTAAGGCTCCTAGCAATGGCTGGTACATAGCCTGAACTAGCCATCTCCTATGATCATATTCATGCCTAGTCCAACTACTCATCAGAAATGCTTCATCCACCAACTGATGGAAACAGATGCAGGCCCAGAGCCAAACATTAGGTGGGATTCAGGGAATCCTGCCAAAGAAGGAGAGAAAAATTGTAGGAGCCAGAGAGGTCAAGGCCACCACATAATTTCCTTATGTAGGTTGAATCTTATGAGTGGGTCATAGACACCCTAAGAGTAGGTTCAGGTTTATAGGCTTTTTCATGAGTAAAATACCCCATCTAGGAGTAGTGAGTTTCTGTATTAGCTACCGTGTTTGTGGTCCTTGGTGACCAACAGAATAACTTGTCCATATTGAGAAAACTTGAGACATAGTAGTTTATATATAAAGTGATTCTTCATTCTCATCATAGAGGAGAGAAAAAAATGTAAGGCTCAGAGATATTACCTATCTGCCAACATGATTTTTGTTATAATTCATAGGTATTGCAGTTATATAAAATTAAATTTAGAAAGATGTATTATGATTACCTTATGGATAAAGTTTTCACTTACCAAATGTTTACCCTAAATTGCAGGCACATATTAAACAGGAAAAGCACAGTATTAAAATCAATCATTTATATATTCTTTTCTGATCTCATTCTGGAGGCATGTTTTTAAGCTCAGGTATTTTTGTCTTTGGGGACAGAAGAAACAGTTCCTGTGTTGACAATGTAACTCATGGATATGTTGTTGCCATTCCTCTTCTCTCATGTGTCAGCACTGTTAGAGCAGAATGCCCCAGACTGGGTGTCTTGAACAGAAATTACTAGAACTCATCATTGGAGCCTAAGAATTCAAGATAAAAGTTCAGGCAGTACATGTGACATGAAGCCTGGCTAGTTTTGACTCTCAGATGGCCACCTTACTATTGTGTACAAAGATGGTCATTTCTCTAGGAACCATCCACTAGTGACTGCCTCTCATCTATTAAGAAAACTATTATTATGGGAATATGGGGCCTAGACTTATTAGTTCAGTTAGTCTAATTGACCTTAGGGTGGTATCTTCAAGTCAATTACATTGAAAGGTAGGACTCACTATGAATAGGCAAAGCATAGTCCATAAGACTTGTTACATGGTTTGTCTATGTGTTGCTTTTATTGGTTAATGAATAAAGAAACTGACTTGGGCTGATAGGGTAGAATAGAGGTAAGCGGGAAAACCTAAACTGAATGCAGGGAGAAATAAGGGTGGAGTCAGAGTGACACCATGTAGCCCCACTGGAAACAGATGCCGCAACTTTAGCCAGTAAGCCACAGCCACGTGGCCATACACAGATAAATAGAAACGGGTTAAATTAATATATAAGAGCCAGTAAGAAGCTAGAGCTAATGGGCCAAACAGTGATTTAATTAATGCAGTTTTGTGCAATTATTTCAGGGCTGAGTGGCCTGGAACCAACAAGCAGCTCTCTCCTACAGTACAGAATGCTTTTTTTTTTCAATCATTTCTCTGTTTATTGTTCTGTTATCTTTCTTTTTATTGATTTTTTATTGAGCTCTCCATTTTTCTCTGCTCCCCTCCCTGCCTCTCCCTTCCACTTCAACCCTCTCCCAAGGTCCCCATGCTCTCAATTTACTCAGGAGATCTTGTCTTTTTCTACTTCCCATGTAGATTAAATCTATCTATGTCTCTCGTAGTGTCCTCATTGTTGTCTAAGTTCTCTGGATTTGTGATTTGTGAACTGGTTTTCTTTGCTTTATGTTTAAAAACCACTTTGGCGTACTACACAGCAGAAAAAAATAATGACATCTTGAACTTTTCAGGAAAATGGATGGAGATAATAGCATCATTTTCAGTGAGGTAACCCAGACCCAGAAAGACAAGTATCACAAGTACAGAATGATTTTAATGCCTGAGGAATCTGTTTGGAGGTCAAAATATTTTATCAACTCCCTCTCTTTATCTTTTGAAGTTGCAATCGTTATCAAAGTGTTGTTTAACATACTTATTAAGAAACATTTTCTAGAAGAGTGGTTCTCAACCTTCTTAATGCTGTGACCCTTTAATACAGTTCCTCAGGATGTGCTGTGACCCAGCCATAAAATTATTTATGTTGTTGACTCATTACTGTAATTTTGCACTGTTATGAATCATAATGTGAATATCTGATATGAAGGATATCTGATATATTACCACTGTGGTAGTCATGACCCACAGGTTGAGAAACACTATTGTAGAGGCTCTAAAGACTATTATGGAGTTTGAGCTTTTAAACATTTAAGAAATTTAATAGTGGACACAATTGTACTAAAAAGGTAGAATTCCATACCACCCTCATCTCGTTCACTCTTCTCGCCATTCGTATGAGAGCTATTTGAAAATTTGTCTCTGCCTAGTTAAATGAACCATGCCTGAATTATTTACTCAATCGAACAAACTTCCAAGGTTCTTGCAACCATAGCCTTCATGACGATGTTTTAAACGGCTCTAGTTTGTTGTTTTCACCCACATGTGACAAGCTTAAATATAACTTTATGAGAATATAGAAGAACTGAGTTCAACATGAGCCTTCTCTGAGCCATTGATGAACATACTTTACCTTAGCAATTCATTTCATTGCTTCGTCTGTAAACTACAGGCTGTAACATAGAGTTCACATGGTGACTGTAGAAGTTAAAGAACTAAAACTTCATTTTAGTTGCTGTGTTTGGCTGCTGCTATTCTCTCTGCATTTACTCACGCTTCCCATGAAGCATCACGTTTATTCGCAACCAAAAGCTGAGTTTAGATTGGGGACAGCCAATGAATGCCCTCTGCTAAAGTGAACATTTAATTTTCTTTTGGGTAGAAAGTTGGCATATGATAATCTGGCAACCGTGAAATTTGACGATGTTCTTCCTAACTCAGCTCTGGAAGCCCATGCTACAGTATCAGTCACAACTGCCCTATGTAATGGCATCTTGAAATTGTTTTTTTCTTCCTGAACATACATTTTGTCTTATATATAACTCAACAAATAGAGGGAAAACAGCACATAGATACAGACGCATATGGAAAGGTGTTTAATTAAAAGGTAGAAAACCATGTGAGAGGTGTGGAGAGCTATTTGCTTCTCAGTAAACTAAGGATACCCATTAACCCCTTCAGCTTAGCACCTTACCACCATTCCAATTAATGGAATAGTTAAAAGAATTTCAGGGTAATTAAGTCATAGTCCACCAGCTTCCCAGTAGATGGCGCCATTGTGACTCATATCGGTGCTGTCCTTAGCGAAGGGACAATCATGGACAGTTTAAATTTCAAACATGTGTAAGCGCTGAGATATAGCAACACTTGTAAACTTGTCTTAGAAAACCGGTGAAAGACTAAGATTGTCACAAAGACCCTTTAGTTAGAATTGTGTAGCGTATTTTATGACACATAATAATATAATTACTCATTTGTATTAGTGTAATAAAAACAGTTTATAAATGTATACATGGATAAATATTTTCCTCTTATAATTTCAGAAATCTTTCAAAGCATGTTGAAAAGTTTTACTGTTTTAGTCACAAACAAAAGGTGACTAGCTATAGGGGATCAATAAATGTAGCATTTTTTTGTGCCGAAACAAAGGATTCTCTCTCCCCTCTGATTGATAGAGATTCATGCTACCTAAATGCACATAATTTAAATAGAGCAAACATGACTTTAGGCCCACACCTCTTAGTAAATATTACAAGAGTTTGTAGCTTGCTCTCTAAATGTTACATAGCCATGTAGACTCTGATAGCAACATAAAAAGAACTCAAACTTTTTTTATCTTAAAGATTTCTTGGCAAGTATGTAGGTAGAATCAGACATGTTTATTTTAAGGACTGAAATGTTATTATGGCTTGTAGAATTCACAGGGTTGTTTTAAGCTGAGATCTAATAATTCCTCTGGGACATTAGAGCATAATGGTATATGACAAAAGGGTGGATGTTTGGTAAGGATCAGTGAATTTCATGACTGCCAAGTTAATTATTTACATTTAACTTTTAACCATTTAATAGTATTGTTACTTATTTGTTGTAACTGGGTTAATTGGGACAAGTGAATCATCAAAGCAGAACGTGTCCATATGCATCAGGGGATATGTGTGCCCAATTACACTTGAGAAGGGGGTAAGAAAGGGATTTGGTTTAAGAAAGAAAAGAAACACGACTTCAGATAGTTTTCCAGTTCATTGCTTTATCAAAGCAATTGTTATGTAAACTTGATCAAAAAATTGTCACAAAAATACTTGATATACTTAGCAATAGTAATTTTTTTAAAGGCCAGGAATTTAAGAGGGCATGACAGGGATGGGAGGAGTTAGAAAAATGTTATTTGATTTCATCTAATGATAGGTACAAAATGACAAGAGAAATGATTGTATTGAATGTGTCAGTAATAAATATCGCTAGTAGATAAATGCACACTTAATAGGTCAAAACATTAAAATAACAAAAGTTTTAAAAGGAAATGCGCGCGCGCACACACACACACACACACACACACACACACACACACACCCCACTGTTGACATTTGACCCTTAGGATATTATAGCATGCCTTAATCCACAGTTCTCATTCGCACCTCTAACCTCACTGGGTCTGGCATTTACTCCAGGTTATCAAGACCGTGGAACTTACATCTCTACCACAGGGCTTCCGCCCAAAGATGTGTTTTCACCCGCCTTTGGCTTTTTGCCTTCCATACCTCAAACAACGCCTTCTACCAACCATAACATAGAATACTTTCCCCATAAGACCTTAGAAATGATGATGGAAAATCTTAAGATAAAGGAAGTCAACACTCTTCACTAGCAATACCACGCCTGGGGTATTTTATGAAATAGTTTCTAAAATAGGTAACTGAGTTGGGAAGACCCCGTTTGCCTGTGGAGAAAGGAGAGAGGCCACTGAGAATAAGCATCTCTCTCACTATATTCCCTGACTGGAGGTGCACTGCCATCAGCTGCCTCAGGCTCCTGTCCCTGGAACTTCCTCACCATGAAGAACTTCACCCTTAAACTGTGAATCAAAATAACCTCTTCTTACTTCCTTGTGCTGCCTTGATTAGATATTTTGTCATAGCTGCCAGACAAGTAGTCAATGCATTTACAACATAATATATTTTCCTTTGCATATTTAAATTAGAAGCCTCTATAAACTAAGTATGCATTATTATGTACATACAGCTTTACCCAAATGGAAGCCATCATAAGGATTTTGATAAACTATAACTTTATAAAAACATGGAGGCGATTTCGGCAGGTTTACTGTTCAACCCCTTATATAGCTGATGTGCCCGTTTGCATATTTAAGTTTATTTGTGACTTACACCTTCAAGGGAGCAGAATGCTTATGGTTTAGCCTCACACTTTATACGCTTTTGTTGTGCCATCCTGAGACTTCTTAAACAGCCTTCTTGTTTTCCTGTGGCTTGTACCTGGAACAAAAGCAGATGGAGTAAGAGGGAAAGTTAGTCAATAACAACCTTTTAACCCAGATATTAAAGCTGAAATAACTGTTAGTTCTCCAAACTTGATGAAAAATCTGGAGAATTCCATCACTAGGACATGTTCATCATGTTTTGCCTTCTTCCAAGGCATCGGCTAAACTAGTTGATCCAAAGTTTGTTAAGAAGTGATAATACTAAGATTTGGACACCACACTTAGAATTACTCCTTTTGCCAGTAGAACATTTTGTAGTAACATTTAAAAATATAAACATTATATTCTCCGCCTACAGTGAAGAGAGCTGATTCACGATGTGCTCGCTGCCCCTCCCTGCACCATATGTCTCCCCTCGGCTGTTGATTTCCTGTTGGCATTAAAAGGAGCAACACATATGAAGGAAGGCGTAGTGAAGAGGCCTGTAGATCCAGTGCCGCTTCTTTAAAAGTGTGTGTCAGATTTTCTCACAAAGTCTTTTAAAATAAGTTGCAATCATTTCTTTCCAAGTATGTACAATTTCTGTGGGCATCATCCTTATTTCCTGCTCCCTAGTCTTTCAACTAGAGAATTCTTTTTACATTCATCTGGTATTGCAACATTTCTGTGTTGCAATGGGGATCCTATCAGTAGTGGTAAGTGTTGTCATTTGATACTGAAACCTGCTACAACCAGTGTCAGTGTTACAATGCCAAGCATTTTATGCTTCCTGAGAAATGTTTCCCAAATTTAACCTTTCCTTCTTTTCCTCTTAGCAGTACTTTTTTGAGTTCATTCAAGATCATTTAGTATATCTGTGTTTTAGTTTCTTGTTAATTTATATTAGAACACATAATAATGTGAAGTTGGTTCATAGTTGTGCCCATGGATGCCTGGCTAGGACACCATCAGATAATGTTTCTTCCCAGGTACTTTGGCAGAAGAATCTAATTGTATTTCAGAGGCTTTTCCCATATACTCTTTTTTTTTTTTTTTGGTTCTATTTTTGCTTCATGGTACGTTTTGATTTGCTAATTCAATGAGATGACTGAAATTAATATATATCTAACTTATGCAAATTATAACTAGCAAGTTTTGTGCATAAATTATAGATTATATACTATATTAAAAACTCTTCAAAGTGTTTCAAAAATAAGATCATGAGCTAAATTGATGAATTAGAATGCCTTGCATATTTAACATAGTGCAAAATAATCAAGGCATGCTTAAGTGTTTGGGTGAAAGATAATGGCACATACTGGTATTAGTTGTATAGTTTTGCTTTGTTTCAGGTATAAAATACTAGTTTTGGTGATAAAACTTGTCAACATTTGATTATTTCAATGAACCAAAAATTATAGCAACTTCACATGTCTTTTTAGTTTTCATTTTATGATACCATCTCAGATAGAGCTGGTTTATGCTATCATGGGGTTATTTGGATTTTGATACACAATGCTTTTCTCTGCATTGGGCTTTTTGTCTATCCTAAGCCCAATTATAGGAGAATGCATAATTGCAGATTCAGAGACCATATGGGAAGAATTTGGTAGGGAAGATGGTTGTTTATAGCAAGCAATGAAAGCCGTATGCAGCGGAAAAAAAATGTTGAGCAATGCCAACACTGATGACATTTTTATATCTCAAATTAGAAATAATGAGTCCTAACCATCCATTCCTGTGTGTGGTCTATGTTCATATGACCATACAAGAATCTTTACTCTTCCCCACAGGTATGAAATGTTTATTTTGTTAGGCAAAAATATGGATAAGGGTTAACATTTTTTTTTCTATTTAGTTCTCCACATCTCTTATTCTTCTTGCATGCCCTATACTGTTCTAGCCTCAGCATCATTGATATGGACAGATAAGTTTGTATTACTGTCCCCAAGAAGCTCACAGTCTAATGGAAACATGCCAATACATAACATGTTCTCAGTGTTAAGCAGTTATAGTGGCAGGAAGGGAACATATAGTAGTATATCGGTCCGGAAGGCCAGGCTTGTATTCCTTTCCATTTCAGAGCTGCTAATTCCATCCTCTCTTTGGAACTACCTGAATTGGCAGGACTTTGGATTATTGTATTTAACCTGCTCTCTGTTTCTTTTGACTCCTTTTTCCCAACTTTAAGCTTTCTAATAGGTCATTCCTCCCTCTGGTTTGCAACATGCTTCTCTTGTGGTTCATCCCATATACCTGACTGACAAGATCCCATAGCTAGATATTAGATAACACACTGAACAACCCACGGACATAAGGGGACATATGGGCACCGTTTTAAGGCAGGTCCTTATTTTCTTAATGTTTTAGAAAAAAAACTTATTTGGAATGTGATGAAGGTGTTTAAAGACCTGAATAAGCAGATACAGAGCAAAGGAAATAATAAATAAAACGTACAAGTGCCCATGGTGTATTCTTCAACAGCATTCTGCCTAGATAACAATGTTAGTGAACCTGCATGGGAAGTTCGCTATTATTTATTATTTAATTCTGGCTAAGTCAGAATTTCAGAAGTACAGTGTTTAACATGTATATGTGTATTGGTCATATAGAATTGAAATTATATTTCAAGGTGGAAAATGAATTATTGAAGGGTAAGAGGCAGACATATCTCTTGCCTGAAGTGACCTGCAGGAGATTCCCACCACTTACAAACTGAGTTTGAGATTCTTTAGGTTTTTATTTTTATGAAAAATAAAGTTTCTTCAATGCACAAATGAAAGAGTGAAGTTATAACTTAAAATATAAATATAAATTCTGCATGTTAAATTATCAATTAAGGAACATCCTAAGCGCAGTATTTGTATATACTAGTTATGAGTTATGATTATATGGTTCTTCCTTGTTTTTGAGTTTTCAGTTCTTGCTTTGCATTGCTTATTCTTTCTTAACAGAATGCAGTGGCAAGTCATGCGGCTGACAATATACCGCTTGCAATGTCAGAAGTCTATTGGCTGTACAGATCTTTCTGTATCTGTTTACTTTTTAAAGATGGTTGTTCAAGTAAAGGTAATATTTTGAATTCCTTCCTAGAATTACTAAATTAAATGAGCAAGGGAAGCCATTTGTTTATTGTAAAGTTAGTTTGAGCTGGCATAGACTCAAGATGCATGAATGTAATATTTTTATTGGACTATTTTCCACTGACTACTGCCACTTTTAAGGGATGCTAAATTGAATAAACTGAGTTGCAAAATGCCATGAAACACTTTTGCCTGTTTATCAATCTCAGACCTCCTTAATTTCATGGATATGACAGTCTCACTGTTCTCTGACAAATATTCTGCTGAATTTAAATACTCACTTGTCACAATACCTGTGGAATTTTGGAATCCAATCCTAGAAAAGTTATGAAAACAAACTGAGAAAATTAAATTGGATATTAAAAAGATCCAAAATGTCATACATCTTTCCATAGATTCAAATATATCAACATTTTTAGCATGTTTTATAATTATTATATAATTTTTATAATATCATATATAATATATTACATAATAAATGATATACGATTAAATATTGTATAATATTTTATAATATATTACTATATTATTTATACATTGTATTTACATTTATTATTTATAATAATAAATAGTTATTAACATATGAATTGTGTTTTGAAATGATCTTAAAATCATTAATGGTATGTTTCAATATTAACATTATAATATTAAAAACATCATGAAATTTATTTAGTAAAATGAAGTATTTTATAGAAGTACCTTATTTCATACATTCTTTCATATTTGTTTACTTAATTATCTGACACAAATAAAACTTAGAGTCAAAGAATGAGAATCCAGCAGGACTCTGAAGAACTCTGCATCCTACTTTAATATTTACTAGTAAAGTGTGTCTCCCATGCACATTTTCATTTTGGACCATTTTATATTTTCATACATAATCACAGCATTTGATCGTAGTGTCTGGACCGTCCTTCTGTATTCAGAGATTAAATCTCTCTTACCCTTTGTTTTCTGACTCTGGAAATCTGTCTCTCACTACCTCATTTTTCCACTGTCCCAGATTTTAAAGTGGCAGTGAATGGATTGACCAGTGTAAGGTTTCAAACTCCCAGTGATGTCTCCTTGTTTCTCCTGCTCACATGCTTACTGAAGCCCTTGTCTTGTTCCTCAAAAGTGGTGTTTCCATATCTACTGAATCCTTCTATTGTTTTGCATTTTTCATTTTATTATTGAGTTTGTGATTAGAATATTTCTTCTTTCCTTTTTTCCTTCCAAACCATCCCGTATATGCTCCCTGCTCCCTTTCAACTTCCTCACTACCTTTTTCATTGATTGTTGTTCTATGTATATATAAATATGCATATACAAATAAATTCCTAAATATAATCTGCCCAGTCTGCATAGTGTTACTTGTTGATATGTTTTTAGGACTAACCATTTGTAGTGGATAACCAATTGGTGTGCTATTCCTGGAGGAAGATTACATCACCCATTCTCGGCATTCCTTACCTGCCTTTAGTTCATTGTGTAGAGTTGAGGACCCACCCTTTTAACATTAACATAGCTTTTGGGTTCTTTCTGTTCAAATCTGTTTAGGCAGTAAGGTTGGTGAGAATTTATGGGAACAGTACCAGACATTGCTAGGAAATAGTCTCACAGCAAACTTTGGTATAGTCTTTCTGCCCTCTCTTCTGCAATGTTCCTGGAAACTTATGTATGATAGTGGTTTTGTAGATGTAACCATCTTGATTGGGCTCTACAACTCTGCCCTTTCTTTGCCTGTGGTTTTCTGTAATGATCCGCTCTGATGCAGAGTCATTTCTTTGATAAGGGTTGAGGGCTACACTAATCTATGATTATAAGGACAAATTTCAGAATGTTGTTATGGACATGCTAGTTTAGTAAGGCGGTAGTTGTATTTTGGAAGAGGGCCACTTGTTGGTTCCCAGCTGCTCTCTACTTATTCATCCTAGCCATCCAGAAACAAAATAATCGCACAGAAACTGTATTAATTAAATCACTGCTTGGCCCATTAGCTCTAGCTTCTTATTGGCTGACTCTTACATATTAATTTAACCCATTTGTCTATTAATTTGGGTATTGCCACGTGGCTGTGGCTTACTAGGTAAAGTTCCCAACATCTGTCTCCAGCAGCTCCATGGCTTCTCCCTAACTCTACCTTCTTCTGCCCATGCTATAGGCCAAGTCAGTTTCTTTATTCATTACCAATAAAAGCAACACATAGACAGAAGAACCTCCCACACCAGTATAGGTTAGTTCTTCTCTAAGTTTCATGACTTCACTAGCCCTGAATATTGTTGCCTTGCCAGTACCAGGCATGGTTTCCTTTTAGTTGAGAGAGCTGAAAGTCCTCTTAGAGAGGTGTTAGTTACCATCAACATATGCATGCCACTAATGCACTTGTAGGGCTATCATTATATGCTGGCTATTACTATAGTTCATTGATATCATTACTGGGTAGGATTTTTGATCCATTGGAAGCTTATGTAGTGATTTTTGGCATTTGTTGAAGATGTAAAGACAAGAGGGAAGACCTTGCATCATAACCTGAGAAAAGGGAGTGGGGCCCAAAGGAAAGGAAATGAAACTAAAAAGCCATAGATACTTTGTTGCAAGATGACATGTTTACTAATAATGAGGAAAATAGGATTATAAAGAGTTTATAATACCATCCTGGTTTATGTTATTGTTTATAATATATATTTTATAGGTTTATATTATTACTTATAATACATATTATTAAATATAATAAGCCCTGGTTTATATTATTATTTAAAGCTCAGAACCTAGGCAAGATTTCACTATTTTTCTTAAGAAAGTCAACATGTAGGTAACTTGTTGATGGCCCCATGAATCATGACGTTTGGCATTGTGTCAAGAACCTTAATGAGTGCCTTCCAGTCTGTGATTTTAGCAGACATTTAGCAGCACTGTGTGAGAGGTCTTCTAGACACAGAAGTCTAATTCCTTGATCTCATTGGATCCTCAGAAAAGCTGAGAGGTGAGCCGAGAAGGTGATACTATCCTCATCTGAAATAAACACATACTCACAGGAAAAAGACTCAGTGAGAACCTCCAGGTTATAAACAAAGCGGCACAGCCTGCACCGCAGGCCTGGTCACCTAATGGCCTCCCGGAGTCCACTGAGCCATGCCTTTTCCACAAAGGGTGCCAAATCTACTGCAAAACCTGTGTCCCTTCCCATTTCTTTGCCTGATGGTATGTTTCTCAGAGCCTGGCTGTGCCATCCCCACCTTCCTCATTTAGGTCTTTCCTGTCACATTTTCCCCCATACCATTAAAAACTCGATGAGTATCATGGGTTCATTGCAACCTGAAATATGTTTATCCCACCATTCTTAAAATCTACAGGACACAGTGCGATTCTTACACAACACATCTGCACCTCCAGACATCGAAAACACTTTGGTTGGTTGGTGGGTGGATTTTTATGAGTGTGGTTTGTTCTGTTGGAAAGATATCACTATATCCACAGATTCCACAGATGAAGCACAGAACTGCAATTTAAAACCCTCTTTTCATGAGGATTATGACATTTTTGTGTCTAAGAATCATTAGAACATTGCAGTGTAGTCTTATAGAAGCCCTGATTTCACATTTCCAGCACCTTTGAACAGGTAAAGTGAAGCTGCATGAGGATAGGCATGGGTTTGCACTCCTGAAAAATTGTTAAAAATTGTTAAAACTCCATTTATTGACTCACTGTTTGTGCGTGCGTGCGTGTGTGCGTGCGTGCGTGCGTGTGTGTGTGCGTGTGTGTGTGTGTGTGTGTGTGTGACAAATGTATGGGAAGGTCAGAAGACGTCTTATGGGACTCACTTCCTTTCTTCTACCATGTATGTCCCAAGAATTGAATTAAAGTACTTAGGCTTGATGGCAAGTGTCTTAACCCCTGATCTAGCTTCCTGTCCTCATTTTAAGTAAAGCATTCTAGAAATGACAGTCACAATTCCCAAAGGTTTATTTCTTAGACCATATTTAAATATAGGTATAATCACATTTCTTATTATATGTTCTTTAACACTCTTAGACATATTTCTATTCATCTCTAAATCTTCCTGTTGATATCGCTAACTTGAAGAAATGAATGGTGGGGACTAGTGAGGTAAAGAAAAGTCGCCTTCCTCTTCTACTCTATGATCCGTGCTTTAACAATAGCTTCACCCATCTACTCCACACAACAGCCCTGCAAAACCAGCGTTTTCTGTTTCTTCTACCAACCAAAAATCAAGACAAAAAGCAGATTTAAGCCCATTTGGTTCTTAAGGTTGTACATTTAATCTCCGTAATGAGAAACACTTGGTTTTAAGTCATTTTAAAACACTACACCAACATGATCCCTTCCTTGATTCCTTCTGTGGTTGATAGCTGTTTTTTAGCCCATCTAAAGGAAAGTACTAGCCAGGTTTTGTGGTAATCATTCCATTGCTTTTCTTCTCCTTAAAATGTGTTTTGGATTTTGCCGTTGTTATTGTTACCTAAGAAGAGTTAACCGTGCTCACACGAGAAAGACGATACTCATTAGGTAATGCAGGAGTTTGCTTACTTTACATGTGTAGTTCTCACACTGAAAAGCTCTTGAATTTCAGACTCAGATGACCATTTCTGGCCTTTGAGCGCCCCTAAGCGGCCTAAACAGAAAATACAGTATTATATAGCATGTTTTTTTTTCTGCTTTGATATCCTAAATAAGGTTTCTAGTCTCCCTGCATCCCACCACCTAATAGGGGCTCTTAGTACTTAGATTTCAGCTCTACTTACAGAAATGCTTTTGTGAAGTATTAACTTTAAGTGGGAAATTGCTGACATGCTAAAGTGGTATCCATCCTGTACCCCACTCAGATTCCACTTCAGCGCTGTGGGTGTACTCTGCATCAGCTGTTGAATTGATAGGGCCAGGCCCGGGGAGGTGCTAGTTAGGGAACGAGAGTCACTTTTCGTCCATGTTTTGTGGGCTTTGTGTCTCAAGGAAACACAGATATTTGCTGTGATTTTGCTGTGAGCTGTCAGGTTCTTGCTGACGTGGATGGGTGTTGGACTCGGCATTTACTGGCTTCTGAAGCTCCTTTGTGGGCTTGGGTTATTTTAGAGCACATGCTATTTGTAGGAGGTTCATGGCACAGGGGGATGTTTGTTGCTAGGACAGGAAAGAAAGCAATTAAATATCACTTTGAAGTCATTCTCTCAGTGGGAGTATTTTCCTTATTTCAAAATCTTCTCTTAGCATGTCAGCATGGAATCTCAGGTATGACACCAGCTTTACCCTGTGCCTGTGATGTGCAGTGCCGTGTTGACTCATGCAGACTATGAAGATAAGGGCAGACAAAGTAAGAATTACTGCTGTTACTACATTAGTATCAGTACAGTTTCCCATAGTGATCTCTATTTTGTGTGCATGTTTCCTGTTTGCATTTACTTGCTTGTTGAGATTTATATTTGCACACCTAGCTCATGGGAGAGTCACATGTTCAACTGTAAAATTTTTATTTTAGGGGAATCTCTTGCTCTTATGCCCTTGGCTCTCCACAGGGATGATCCAAGACACTGCTGTGGCTGCCTTCAATCTGGGGTTCATGCTACCCTTTTTATCTTGTGGCCTCCCAGGCAGACTTTTTTTCTGTTGCAGAGTCAAAGATAAAGTGCTTGCCCCTGCATAGATAGTATGCTTTAAATAGCAAACACAGGGTATCTTTCTTCTGTGACAGTAAAGCAGAACTCTCTATAGCTCATCTCTCATCTGGGGGTCTCTGTATCTTTATAACTTTTTTTTTTTTTTTTGGTTTTTCAAGACAGGGTTTCTCTGTGGCTTTGGAGCCTGTCCTGGAACTAGCTCTGTAGACCAGGCTGGTCTCGAACTCACAGAGATCCGCCTGCCTCTGCCTCCCGAGTGCTGGGATTAAAGGCGTGCGCCACCATCGCCTGGCTATCTTTATAACTTTTAACCTTCGTCCAAAGCAGTTTATCATTTTACTTGTCATTCCGTTCTGTCTACTCATTTATTTAATTCCCTAGAATCCTTACTCCACAAATGTTATACTATGCGAATACCATAACATTTCTCAGGACTTACTTAAGACCACCATTGCCAATTGTGTATGGACTCATCATATCTTTATATAATCAGTAGGATATATGACACATCGCTTGAGCCCATACTTCCCTAAGAGCTGTATCTGGGAAGGGAGTCATTCCTTTCATTCCCCAAAGCTGTCTACATGTATACTCACACCATAGGCATACCCATACATCTACTTCCTTGTATATCAGCTGTCCAAGAGAGAGGCAAGAGTCTGTCTAAAGTAGATTACTGGTTACTAAACCAAAGAATTGGCCAGAGAATAAACACTCAGCATTTGAGTGTAGTTATGCTAGAAGTTTTATATCTATAAAAAATAATTGTATTTAATTGTTATCTGTACTGTTTTTGGGAGGAGGGATGGGCAGATCTTGG
Source organism: Alexandromys fortis (assembly GCF_014885135.2). Classification (NCBI taxonomy): domain Eukaryota; kingdom Metazoa; phylum Chordata; class Mammalia; order Rodentia; family Cricetidae; genus Alexandromys; species Alexandromys fortis. The sequence goes on from NW_026067949.1 coordinate 8,364,766, forward strand.
GAAGTAACATTCTGAGTCAATGGTTAAAACAAATACGTGTTCCTGCTATACCAAGCAGCTAACCCAAGAGCAGTTGTTGCAGAAAAGGCAGGAATGGAAGTCAGGGCACATCTTTTCTGGAAGTTCGATAAATTCCATGTTCTTTAGCATCAGCTCTGACTGCAGACCTGTAGCTGCAGTCTGGCTGCCTCCCCAGTGGGAACAAAAGAGGAAAAAAAATGATTAAAATTTTCCCAGTAATAGACAGCAGGGAGCAACGGTCTTGGCTTTTGAGAGAGAGAGAGAGAGAGAGAGAGAGAGAGAGAGAGAGAGAGAGGACTCTTTCACAAGACTTGTGAGAGGTCTTTGAAGAAAAGAAGTAGTTAAGGCTCCAAGGGTTGGAAGAGGTCTGTCGTAACATTTGCTCATTTCCTATTCTTCATATGGTTTCTTTGACTTCCTGGGATGTCATCACCCTTCCTATTAAAATTTTCCCGATAAAAAGAGAAAAGTGAAGTGGAGCTCCTCATGGCGGCCAAGGTTCACCAGCCTCTACTGTGAAGGGGAGCCTTTAGAACAGGGCTTTTGCTTCCACACGATGTTCTGGCTGATACGAATGGGAGCTGCGTGTGCGCGCGATTCCACTCCACAGAATGCAATGAAATAAGTGAACGGCAAAATGAGTGCAAGGGTTGTTTTCTATTAAGTGGCCTAGGAGGCTGGACAGCGAGATTGGCTTTTTAGCTTTCAATCCAGTGAGCTGACTTCAGTCTCCCCAGACCAGTCTCCCCAAGACCAAACCACTGGCCTTTCTTTTTCTTCAAAATGGAAAAAAAAAGTTTGCAATCAGCAGTCAGCCATTCTTTTAACTAATAGGATTAGAGGCATTACAAAGGGATTTGAACAAGATAATTAGTTTACTGCCTGGTCCACAGTGCAGCAAGTAAAATCCTTCTGAGAAAAAGGCAGACAAAATAGGTCAGAAAATGTGTGGGAATGAAGTAAGGCTCTCCATGAGGACCCTGATCTACTTGAATGTAATGAAAGGACTCGGAGTCTTCATTCATTGCTGTTTGCCGTTTTTCCTTTTAACTTGGCCACCAGAGGTGTGAAGAAAATGACTTACTTAATTTTAGAGTTAATGGGTGTTGGTCCTAGGCCGGAACATTCAACTCTGAGTGTATAAACGCTGCCTTCAAAGTATCTCTCACAATGTGATATAAAGATGGTGGAAGGGAGGAGGGGGTTCTGGGAATCTGAAAAGCACTTTATCAGGCGTTTCACAACTGGAAAAATATGCAATTAAGAAACCTTGTTTTTAAATCCAATTTTGTTGAATAGGTTCATTACTTTAATTGCAGGGGAGAAATCTCACAAGTCAAAATGTTAGCTGCATCTTCTGCTTAATTGAAGCGGTGAAGTCTTTGTCCTCTGATTTGAGCAGTTTTACTGGGAAGCCTATGCTGGAGAATTATTTGATGTCTCAAAGAGTGATCTTCTCCATTCTTAGTACTATTTTGTTTTTTCCGCCTCGTTCCTCCTTCTCTTGTCAAATGAAAGTGATATATTTTATATTTATCACCTGTAATATTAATATCTGAGACAACATACATTTAATTCCAAAAGAGTACTCAGTGGCAAACTTTCACATAGTGTTTCTGCATATGTGGACATTAATGGATTTCAGTAGCCACTAGCCCGGTCAACACCAGCAGAGGCTTCTGGAAACGTTTTATGCAGGTGTTTTGGCTAGTGAGGTGTCTCTGACTCCAGAGAAGAACCTACACCCAAAATGTGACACAAGTTACCAGATACAGAATGTTATTATAGACTTTAATAAAGTTCTGTAAAACACAGCGTAATAATATAAAGTTAATGTATGTGTTGTCATAGTTCCAAAATTTGGCTTGTTATGGTCCAGTCCCCCACTTTGAATCCAGGACCACACAGATAAGTAGTGTTACTTTCAGCATATTTTCCCTGTAATAATAAAATATCATACTTTAGAGCAAAGTGTGAAGCAAAACTTCTCAAAAGGAGGAGTGTGGGAATGCTGGGAAGAGCACGAATACATTGCTTTGCAATGGCCGGGCAAGAGTTTAAAGGACAGCATGTTTTCTATTATTGGGCAAAGGTTCTGCAAGCAAGAGCACCAAGGAACCAGTATGCATTTGACACCAGCTTCACGTTCCTAGTAGAAGTAGCCGCACCTTTCTAATTCACTGAAAGATGCTCTGAATTCATTTGTGGGTTATTAATGATTGATATTCATTGCCGTAAGCAATGTTTAGAGAAAAGGGTTCTTTAAGTAGATTCAGGTCAAATCAATATATTAAGATATGGTTTTGGCTGAGGAGATCAATCCAGACTGAGCCTTCATCTGGAGATGGATGGAGATCGAGACAGAGGCCCACATTGGAAAACTGGACTGAGCACCCAAGGCTCAGATGAAGAGCAGAGGGAGGGTTTTGATTATACGCCATATACTGGCTTTTTGGGAGCCTAGTCTGTTTGGATGCACACCTTCCTAGACCTGGATGGAGGGGGGAGGATCTTGGACTTCACACGGGGCAGGGCACCCTGATTTCTCTTAGTACTGGAGAGGGAGGGAGAGGGGGCATGGGGAGAGTGGGAAGGAAATGGGAGGATGAAGGGATGGGAGGAGGTGGAAATTTTTAATAAATAAATAAATTTTAAAAAAAAGATCACACAGTACCCATACATAAAAAAGGTACGGTTTCTAATTAACACTTTCTTAAAATTCACTTTAGCAAAAGACCAGAGCCACAATATTTATCTAAAATGAAATGGAATCAAAAGACTCCTAGAGTGCTTTGTTAACATAGTATCATGTTTTTCACATGGAGAAATCTCATTGTGACACACAGTTTTGGGCCTCCAGTTTCTACTTCATTTGAATAAGACACATATTGACTTTAAAAAGAATAATAAAAGCATGGGTGACATGGACAATGGGAGGAAGAGCAACAGGAACATGGGGGAAAGTGACTGTTTTAGAAAGTGCTTTATCAGGCTAAGAAGGTTCCCCCACCATAGGACTAGCAAGAGACCTACAGATAGAGGTCAATGGTAAGGACCCTAGAAAGGGGTTGAGAGCTGGTGATGCGAAGGGAGGTGTATCTGGGGAATGTTGGAAGTAGTATAGAAAACAGTAAAGTCTAAGGGGGAAAAGCTAGTAAATTCTTTAACTAGAAAGGCTTGAACAGCAAAGTTCCTGAGGAAAGAAGCAGAGCAAGAAGGCAGACATGGGGAAAAAGACTAGTGAAAACTTGCTAACTTATGAAATCTGCAAGGTTGGTTCACACCAAGCTCACTCATTGCTTTATAATGAGCACGTCTTGACAGCATTAATTCTTCTGGAGTTACCTGTTACTGGGGGTTTAATGATAGTCAATACACTCTATCAAATATTTAGCTGACATTTACCTGATTTTACAAAATTTTTAAAATCAGAAGCTCTTTGAGGAGAATATCTGCACCAGAAATATTGGCAGCATTGTTCTTAAGAGCCTTGTGCTTCATACCTTAAATCATGCACTCACCATTTCGCTCATGGCTCAGGAGGAAATGTTCTGCATGCAACTTATTGCCAAAGTATAGAGTACATATGCTTCCTGGAAGATGGAAGCTTGCACTTTCTAATTGGTAAGGCAATCAGTAATATATGCATGAAATAGCTAGCCATTGGCCCCTGTGCTGAACGCTCCATACTACATGTCCCGGTGAGAATGTATGATTATCATGTGGTCCCGTACCTAAAGGAATCTGCAGTTTATTCAGATGTTATGCTTTAGTGACATGAGCATCTACAGCTCTGTATTGCAGTGCTTCAACAATTAATACTGTAAGATTTTAGAGACAAAACAAGCCATCCTTCATTAGAACAATATAGAGAGGGCAAAGTAATTTATTTTGAAAAAGAAGACCCTTTCATTTAGTACAGAACATAGGGAGGGGGCTGGAGAGATGGCTCAGAGGTTAAGAGCACTGACTGCTCTTCCAGAGGTCCTGAGTTCAATTCCCAGCAACCACATGGTGGCTCACAGCCATCTATAATGAGATCTGGTGCCCTCTTCTGACATGCAAAAATACATGGAAGGAATGTTGTATACATAATAAATAAATCTTAAAAAAAAAAAGAACATAGGGAAAGTGGTGCCATGGGATATACCATGAATAAAATTGTATAAATTAGCATAGGAGTTTTCACTGAAAGATATAAGGTATTTAAAAACCAGGTAAACTTATTCTAGATAAAATTTAAACACAGGTACACTTTGATTTTATCATGCTTAGAAGATCAGAGTACATGTTAATTTTATTTGGTCAGTTATATATTATTACTTTTTAGTCATTGAAGATTAGACAGTGAAGATTTTTCTAGAGTAGAGTTAAAGTAGTATACCACAGAGTAATGAAGTCACACATGGATGCCAGCAAAGTCTGGGCTACAGGATGAACTGAAGAACTGACTCCACAACAGTGTGTTTCAAGTCCTTGTCTGAAAGCCCTAGCATTTATTCAGTACCTGCTTTGTCCCTACCATGCGATGCTTCTCACAAACTTTAGATCACAGAGTTGGTCTTGTTCTTCTGTGTTACTTTAGGACTTTTTGATCCCTGTAAGAATTAGCATAATATTAGTAATAACCGTTACCAATTAATGGGTAAAGACTTCAGTTCATTGAATGACCCCCTTATTTCTCAATGTGCTTTGGCGTCTCCAAGTTTCATGCCCTGTTTAAGGATGCTCTTTGTAAAAATGTGTGGCAAATCCTGCTGTTGTCATGTAACATGCCCACTTTTGCAGACACATTCCGTTCCAAGCTCTGTGTGTGTGTGTGTGTGTGTGTGTGTGTGTGTGTGTGTGTGTGTAAAGCCTAGTGTCTTCCCAGGCAAGGCCTCTCATGTTACATGTTTATTTATTTATTTAACCAGAATTTTCTACATTGCGGAACTAGGAATCTCAAGGGCGCTGCAGAGTGAATTCTGAAAACAGTGACTGTTAGTCATGGCCACTAACATTTACACTGATGGGAAACAGCCTCCTTTGTGCAATGGGCAAAGTCTAAACTTCAGGGGGAATGGAAAACGTGAACAATTGATTCCCCATAGAGTTAGTTAAGAGGATTAATGCGGTCGCGTATATAAAGCATTTCAACAGTGGCTGGGAATGTCGCAAGCACGTAGGAAATGTCAGCATTTTGCCTCATTCCCATAGCGATCTCTCACATTCTTTCAACCTTAAGATATCAAGCAGTTTCTAAATGTACAGGTCCTTGCCAAGACACAGTTTCTAAACTCCTCACTCACATCCTACTCCCCACCCTGCATAGCGCTTGGCTCTTGAGCTAGCAGAATCTGCATAAGAAGATGCAAAACTCCAGGGTTTCTGTTCTGCCTCCCAAACTGCCTTCTTCCTTCAGTTATTCTTATAAATTCAATGCACTTTTCCCAGTAGAAGCCATCCTGACTCCTCTTTATTTCCTATTCCACATTTGTCCCGGCAGTAAATACCTTTAGTTTTACTTTCAACGACAGCGGGAATCTGCCCATTTCTCATCATCTGCACAGCCTGCTCCAAGTTCCCTTTGACTGCTGGAATAAGCTAGGGTCTTGTTTTCAGGCTTCTGCCCCTCCTTCTAATGGCTGACTAAATGCCACTCAGAAGGATTCCATTCCAAGTGAGACTGGGCCAGCCCACTACCCCTCACTGTGCTTTTGTCTACCTGCAGCCCCTGTCTCCAGTGGCCCTAAGACCACTGCCCCCTACATTGACTCCTGAAGTCTCTCTGCCTCCCTCTCTGACATCATGTCTTGCTCCTCTTCATAGCTTTGCCTATCAATACTTGCCTCCTTTCTATAACCATAACATGCTAGGAAGAGTCCACTTTGGGGCAGGGAGGGTCTTTGAAATTGCTGGTCTCTTATTCTTCAAATACCTCTGTGGCTGGTGCCTTTTTGTGGTAGTCCGTGTTCTCCAGTGCCATGCTGATTTGGGAAACTCCTCCATTTTGACTTGACTGTGACTCTTCCAGAACCTGCAGTAATTTCACTTCTGGAACTAAAGCAACTTGTTTTTCTAAATTCTTCCTTCCCAACCTCACAGCTGCTGCAGAGACAGCCTGACTACAAACATGTATTATGGGCTACTCACCCCAGTCATGAAGCTTGCAACTTCCTTCCTCTGAAATCTTCCTCACGCTACTCTGCAGTCCTGAACAGCCCCTCAGAGCCTCCACCACAAAGTAGCCTGTCTTTTATTAATCTATGGGCCTCACAGCTCTTCTAATAAATCTCTTACTGCAAATGGCAATCAATCTCAGTTTCATCTTACAACCCCCAAACCTGAGACTTCTCTCTTCATCTTTTTTTTTTTCTAGATGCTATCTATGCTGGGAATCCTAAATAAAGTGCTTCCTTTCAACTCCTTCATATTCTGCTTCTCTGCCTATTGTTGTCTTTTGTTTCCTATCATCTAGCATGCTATAGTGATTATTGATTTCTTTGCTCTGTTGCGCCCATCAGAATCAACTTCATGAGCTCCAGTTTGAACACCTATCTCTCTAAAATCTAGAGCAGGACTCCGTACATACAGGGTGCTAAATAAATCCGTGCTTCTCACATCATTTTTTTTTCTCTTGCCATTTTCAACTCTCCCATTTGTTGAGCACTCATGTGTTGCAGACACAAGGTGGACATATTATTTCTATTTTAACGACAGCCTCAGAACAGTGAAATGACTTTGTCTAAGTTACTATATTATTTTTCCATGACGGTTACAGCCCAAGTATGACAAATGAGGTAGCTTAAGCTCCAGAAATCGATCTGCTCATGGTTCTTGAAGGTGGAAGTCTGGGCATAAGAAGCCATGCTCTTGGTTCCCTCTGAGAGCCTGGAGCAAGTCTTTCCAGGCTCCTGCTAGCTGTGGGCAGTTTCCTGACAGTCTTCAATATTCAATTCCTTGCAGAATCCTTCTGATATATGCTTTTGTCTTTGTGACAGTGTTCTCTGTGTTCAAGTTTCCCTATTTATAAGGCCACCATTGATCACAAATTGGGGAGTATTTTAATGGACACATTTGAGCTTATCATTTTACTTGACGGTTTTAACTTGTAAAGCCATTATTTCCAAGAAAGATCATATTTAGAGTTACTGGAAGTGAACATTTCGACTTATGAATTGGGGTCTGTGGGAAAGCAATTCACTTCATTAGAGTATATCTTTTAATTGATGACTTGAATGTGATTCATATTTGACTCCGAAGCACACAGTATACTCATATAGGAACATCCGCTGAGGTTCAGCAGTGTATATCAAATGCCTTATTTCATGCTGGGGAGTTAGTAGGACCTATGGCTAAAGAAGATATAGACCTGCCTTTGAACTCACCACCTATCAGCAGGAAAAAACATCATAAAAGCTAAGGTCCATGAAGTAAAAGCACTCACAAAGCAAATCATTTGGCATTTTTGATTTAGAAAACCTTTTTCTCTATTACTGGTATTTTGCCAGATCCTTCTAATGAAAGAGTTCCACCATTTAATTTAAATTTAGTGGGATTGCCAGGGAAGTATAATTAATTGTTAAAATTCCTAGTGCTGAGGTTTTACTTCTGGAAGCAGTCTGACATCTTTATATGCCATTAAATCTGATCATATGCTTGTCAACCTGGCAGAACATCGTGACATCTTGATGAGACTTGACGAAATATGGTAGAGAACGTAAAAAAGAAGGCATTGTCAGTACTACCCTGTAGCTTCTACAAACATCAGTGCGTGCACAACTGGGTTAGACCTATCCATCACTGGGCTGCATCTCCCTGGATTTGAAACTACATCTGGGTTTGGCAGGGATGCATTATCACCAGTCAGAGAAGGGACCATGTGTCAGTCTCCCCAGGAAGATAGATGGCCTTGTGTACTCTTAGGATTGGATATGCTTATGTTGCAGACTTTAAATCAATTTCTGAAACCTTTCCACAGATGTTGACTGCTGCAGGTCTGTAAGTAGCACGGTATATTGTGTGCTTCAGCTGATGCATACAGCCTACAGAACACTGATATGTGAGGCTGCACGAGGACGAAAGATGACAACGCCAAATTTGCTGAAGTGACTTCCTTTGTTTAATGGCATGCTTAGAATAAAATTACCTCGAAATTTGAATTTGCCATTTTCCCAGACCATTGCACATTCTTAGGTAACTGTACAATTTTAAAAATGTCTTTCATAGCCATTATTATTTGACATGGATTAAATTTGATTGTAAAAGATGGTGTACCAATATAGTGATTGCTTTCATTTCTTCATAAATATCTGACTATAATATACTTAATTCTGTTATGTTTATGGGAGTGTGAGTGTACACATCTCATCAGACTCCTTAGTGATGACATTTCTGTGGCATGACAAAACAAGGCCATGACGAAGTATTTAGCTTCTCTGTATTCTGAGCAGCAGATTGTCAGTAAAGTAAAATTATAGTTTTACCCCTCCCCAATAAAATAGATTTGTGTTGTCTAGACAAATCATTGATACCAAAATAAAGTTAAAGGAACCAAAAATTTTTCTATGAAGTAAGCATCATATTGGGGTGGGGGCTGGGAAGTCTTCAGCACCAGCAAACTACTAACTAATAGGCAATGCAAAATTAACACTGACGTTAGAGTCCCTATCAACCAGAAGCATGTGAAAATTTGGTCGGTAAAGCCAAGGGTTACTGTCATGTTCTGGTTCAAGGTAGCCTTCCCAGGGCTTAAACTTTGTGTGATATCTCAAAACTCTACATATTAACCATTTTATGCCCATTAAATAGAAACCAATCAGGAGGAATTTTATACAGAAAATATACTCAAAATGGCACTTTTCTGCCTTAATTTTTTCCTTTTAAGAGCTTAATACATATTTGAAAAATATTTTACTAAATAAGGTTATAATTTCATGTAACTGCAATATTTATAAGGGGAAGGAAAATACAATCTTTCACTGAAGCTGGAAAGAGAAAATGGATGAAAGGCCACGTGGGTTAAATGGAGTTTCTATGGACTGGTGAGTTTCCTTCATTCCAGGATACAAGCAAAAGTGAACTTAGATAAGGCAGTGAGGACCAAGGTATCTGATAAAGTGTTGTGCTGGAATGGAGTTGGGAAGGAAAAATGCAACCCTTTGCAGACTTTGGAAGATCTGTGCTTTTAGGAATGATGTGGCCACATTTACGCTCTAGTGATAGAGACGTGAGCCAGAAAGGATGTGAAAAGGAGCCAGCATTGCTCCTTTCTGTGTTTTCTCCTAAGCATATAGAAGAAGATTAGAAAACTGCTGTATTACCAGAGAGTCTCATGGGATTTTCCTTTCAGCGGTGTGATAGCTGATATTCCATATCTACATCGTATTTTTATAGGGAATATTTTCATAGATTACAGATTAAAACATTTTCACATGAGAGAGAGGACTAGAGAAAAGAAATAGATGTAAAATGTGCTAGTAGCTTATAAAGATGGCAAGCAGCTCCTTAACCTCACTCACATAGCTTGCGTATAACTAGAGCAACTCATATGAACTGAACAAGATTCTGTTGCTTCCTGGTCACATCAAGCCTGGGGAAGCTTAAGGTTCTTTGCAGTTACATATTAAAGAATACAGTGATATTGTCAGTGGATGCTGTCCACATTGATTTCGTCTGCACGCATAGCTTTGCTGATTAGAAAGTCTTTTCTTCAAAGGATAGGACAGCGCACAAAAGATCCACTTTAGCCTCTTGAAAAAAAAAGGATATTCTGGTTTGCATTTATTGTGTGTGAAGACACAATCAGATTGCATGCAATTTCTTTCCCTGCAAGAATTTGCTTCCTGTTCAAAGCTGGTGCAAAATATTTTTATAGGGCAGAAAAGTAAGGATGGCAGCTTCTTTTGATCATTGCTTTAGGGGACAAGGTGTGGGAATGATACACCTTCTCATAAACTTGAAGTGTATTTGGGCCCAAGGAGTTAACTTTTAGCCCAAGGCCCAGCAATGTACCATTCATTCACTCATTCATCACAGGCTCATTGAACCATAGGAGACGTGCCCAGCCGCATTACCAATTGGCCAGAGTGACAACAACGTAACAATCATAAAACCACAAACGATATCATTTGAAGATGTAAAATTGTTGTTTGCATCTAGATTGTGTATGCCTTTATAGTTGTAATTAGTATGTGTTGAACACTTCGCACCAGATGATTTTAGCTGCTAGATATATTTACTGTAAACAGTATTTTGGAATATTTGAAAAGGAATTGAAATGTAGAAAGTGGGTACCCCAGAGGGTCTCATCATCCACTAGACAAGAAGAAATATAGGATAAAAATGAGCCCTCAGTGTGATAAGATAAGTAGGAACCAGAAGTGGAGCTTCTGGGAAAACAAAGAAATCAAAACGTGAGATGGAATAAGAGTTGGACTGTGTTATCTGTTATTATTTCACTATCATGATGAGATGAGCTACCAAACTAGAAGAGATACGTAGGAACAATGATGATAGTAAACTATTGATTCGTTTGGGAAGGTTCTTTAAGAGGAATTTTATTGTAAAATCAAAAAAAAAAAATATTTTTTCTACATTCAGCAGATCAAGTGTTAAGAGAGAAGCTTGAAAAGGGCAATGCTGTAAGCCGTCAATGACACCTGACATTCAGAATAGGCTCTCCTAAAAGAGCTGCTCGGAGATACAGCTAAATGGGAAACTCCGTATGGGAATGCTATGCACATTAATTTTATTCTCTTGTTTCTTTAAATTTTGTTTCATAAAAATTAAATCCTTTGAATTATTATTCAAGTTAAGCAGTCCTATGGAATGTTTGTGGTTTGATGGTTCCTCTTATACTGAGTAGATTCCTCACCCCAGGTTCTGAAATGAACATTACAGAGCCTTGGCAGAAGTTAAAATCAGAAGAGAAGGGGCATTTTGACACTACTGTGGCATTCATTTAAAAAAAAAAAACCTAGCAGTACTGTAGTAGTGGATAGAACCCATGATTTGCCAGTATTATTAATGTTTGCTCATGGTGCCATCATTTAATTCCTACTTTTCATAATTTTTAGATAAAAGTTCATTAAACTCCTCACATTGCCTGAGCCTTCCACTATTTTCCAGCCACACATACTCCACTTAGGTTTCTGGAATAGTGGAGAGTTGTAAGCTTCATTGTGCTTCCCAGCATCTATGTCTAAGTTACACATCTTGGCAGCTTTCTGTCTTGGTAGGCTAACCTATTCTTTCTTCCAATTTCTATTTCATCAGACTCTTTGGACCCATGTCCTCTGTGCATGTCCTGCATGGACTGGAACTTCACTGTGGTGTGATTCTGACAAACACTGACTGCACAAGTCACTCCAGTTCTGCTAATGACCATGTCAGTCTAGGCCCTTCCCTGCACTCCCCTCCTGGTCATTAATGCAAAGTGCCCTATACCCAGCTTTGTTATTAAAATTATTAGCTATTAAAATGATAAATTGTTTTCTGCTTCAGTAATCCAGTGTGCTCAAAGTCTACTCTCTCTAGAATGTTGCTTTTCTATTAATGTGTTACTTTACGCAGAAAAATTTATTACCTGAATGGCATATTTTCAAGAAACCATCATTGTTATTAAAAATTTGGACTCGTTTTAAAAGATATAATTGAGATTTTAAAATTAAATGCCCTTTCTATGAGGAAGAACTATAGATATGTGCATTAGAGATTAACTTTAGAAGAATATATGAAAAATGAAAGACTAGGATACAATATACACCAACACTCTTTTAGACACCACTGTGTCTCCTGCAGGGTCTTGCTTTCACAGTGTGGTCAATCTCTGCCCATGCTGGTATTCTTTGAGCCACAGAATGCTTTCATTTAGGGGATCTGTGAGGGTCTCGCACTTCATGCCCTGGATGTCTCATCTTAGGGGTATGTCTGTATAATTTTCCAGAAAAAAAAATGAAAAAGTAAAAAACAAGTCTACAGATTTCCAAATCGTTCCTGAGGTTCTAAGTTGCCAGTTATGTTTTAGAGTCTCTTCTGTAGTGTAAAGGACTTTTCAGTCCTATGAAAGTTAAGTCAAAGACAAGGTCTGCCATTTACTAGTTCTGCAATTTCAGACAAGTGAAGACACTTGCTATTCCCATTTTCTCAAAAGGTCCCTGAGAATGCTGAATAGGCTAAATGACACAGGAACTGCAAACCCTGGGTCCAGTGGACACTTGAGAAATGTCATGGAGTCTTCTTTAATCTGTCCAGAAGCCCCCATTTTTACAGCAACATCATTCCACTCTCTCATTCATTTTCCATCGGAGATGGGAACCAGCTGCTCAAATCTCTGTGCAAATCATTCCCTGCACTTAAAGTACTTAAGCACACCCTTGCCTGCTTAGCCACGGGTTAATTCCTTTGACCCTTCTTCCGAGACAGTTGTCAGAAGGGAATTTTCACAGTGGTTTTGCTCACTTAAGGCAGCCTTTCTCCCCACGAGAGCAGTGGGAGTGGAAGCAAGGCCTTGCTGAATACAGGGTGCAGTGAGGAGCCTCTTTCTTCATTATCCCATGATAGTCCTTCCTGGTCCTACCGTAAATTTGGGAAAGGATTATATGTCCGGGAATTAGATAGTACTTCTTCAATGATGTTCATCTGCCCTCAATTCATTTCTACTCAGAAATGTCAAGGAGTTCTGAGGAATTGTGTTGTATTTGTCTGTTAAGTGGTAAATAAAGACAGGGAGAGAAGGAAGCTGCAAATAGAGGAGGAGTTTGGAAGGTGTCTTTGAAATTGTCTCTGAATTTTCCAAAATGACTGGAAGCCAAGCAAAGCCAAAAACTATTATTTAGAACCAGGCATCAAGTTAGCTCTTTCCCTGCCCTTGAAAAATAAGTCTGGAACTTTTAAAAACCACAAAACTTTACAATATCAAAAATTGAAATGTAAGCGTAAATGAAAGGAAATAAGCATGGTGTGAAATAGATGATTGCATCAATATGGTCTCTCAACTTGTTTATCTGTTCAAATAGCTGAATAAATTTCGGATGCATAACATTCTAAACATAATCTCAATTCATATTATACACCATATGCACAGAGAACAAATTGACATTGTTACTGAAATAGATGATTTTCAGAAAGTCCAATCTGTAGCTAACTTCTTTTGTTGTAGCAAATGAAATCATGTAGAAATCATAAATTGTAATTTTAGAGAAAATTTATTGTTAATGTTTTACCTAAACAAAGGAAGCCAAAAAATAAGCTACACAACCTAGATATAGGGAGAGAAGTGAAAAGAGTAGAAACTTCACAGAGCGGCAGCCTTCATGAATGCTTATCTAAAGGGTGTCTTGCAAATAAGTCTAATATTATTTGGAAGGACACATTTATGAATAATATCAATTAACTTTCCCTGTCAGTCACATATTATCCTTCAATTCTGACTTCGCTAGATTTATTAACACTCAGAAGTCATTGGGAGAAACTTTGACATCAAGCAGTCTTCCTTGTCACATGGAGGTAGATACCCTGTCCATGAAGACCCAACGCTTACAGGAGGCATTCAAACATCTAATGAGGAAGAAAGATGATTCCCAAACCACATACCTGGGTATCATATGAACCGGTCATGGTCATTCTTACACAGATGTACATGGTCCAGTTGATTGGTAAGTCATGATCACAATAAATTCCACCTACAGAAGCCTGTGCCAGGATTTTCGAATCCACGATCCCATTTAATCAAAACACACTTTATTGATTTGAAGAGACAAAAACATAAAGTTAACAGGTGTGAAAGCCTCCTAAGATAGTGCAGTGCTCCATGTTTCCTGGAAGACACAAATTCGCAAAATCTGTTTGGCAAAAGCCAAATGGAATGTTCCTCTTTCTGAAAGAGAAGGGCTAAGGAAACAGGCCTGTCTTCTTTCTTCACCAGTAGTTAGGTGAGAAACAACTCTTCATTAGAAATAAAACTGGAGAAAATCTTCTTTCACTTACAGTAATGTGTTCATCTGCACACACAACTGTGTGTGTGTGGAGAGAGAAAGAGCGGGGGAGAGAAAGAATTAATGAGAGAGAGAGAGAGTGAGAGAGAGAGAGAAAGAGAGAGAGATACATATTAATGAAGATGTAAAGATAAATGTAGAGGAATCCATAGGTTTTCCTCAATGAAACAGTATAATTGAATCTGAAGCAGGGAAAAGAATTGGTCAAAGGTAATGACTGTTTCCTGGGCTAGCATTTTACCATATCTACCCACACAATCATATTTAGATTGTGGAAAGTATGTGGTCAGTTTCCATCTTTCTTTCTTACCTTGTCATTAATTATCTTTCAAAAGGCTTCATCAAGTTTATTAGCACTAAATATTCTATATTTTCTTTAGGTCACCAGTTTCATAGTACTGATAACTCTTTAAACTTCCTCAAAGCATAAATATTAGGAATAATTTTCATCTTAGGGATGGTTAAAAAAATAGAGATTACTCCAACTGTGTCTAGAAGCCTTTCAGTATTTAATTGTTTATTGAGTTTTATGCTGAATTGTAAAGATTTGTTGCTTCAAAGAAAATTAGGGTAATCCTTTTTCCAAAAGCAGTTAAAGTGACTGCCTTTCAATAAAGTAACTGTTTATGTTTTGAAGTACTAGTAGTCTATATATGTCCAGGGTCCAACAGAGAGCCAGGTGGACCTACTTGGAAATTTATTAAGATTTATGGTTACTATTTTTATTAATGGGAAACTTTGTCAATAGGAAATTATTGAATATTTTCTTTTAATAGGATTGTTTAAATATTAGAGAAAATGTATTTTATATTATATAGAGGAAATGTTGTTTTTATACTTTAATTCTCTTTAAAAGGAGAAAATATCAATGGATTAAAGTACTAAATAAAACAAAAAAAATTACTTGGAATTTAAAAATAGCTGTTTTTAGAACCTAAAACTTAGGGAAAACACATGATGTTTATACCAATATCTTGTGAATAAAAAAAAAACTCACAGAATATATTAAATGTTTCAGATGTATGAGTTTGGTATTATAGGTTACATGATATATCATGTTAATGTCAGAAAAGCCTATACTAAGTATTAAAACAAAAAGAATGTAAAAAGTCCCTCATTCCTTCCCTTTACCTACCTCAGAGAGCACACATGGATCATTCCACATGTGCAAGGCTGTGTACTATTCATGAAAACCACGTGTTTGTTCCATCACAGCCATGTATTCCTGGCAAAGGAGAACTTTGATCTAGTAATGTATCTAATTTGAAATAGATAACATATACCAGTAGGGTTTATCTTTATTCTGACGTGAGCTGATTTTTTCCAAATTAGAATCATGAGACTGGTGCATTCCCAGTATTTTCTAAAAGCATGTGTAAATCTAACAATTTCTTTGGAATTAGTTTCCTCTATATATAATGAAAGCAATGCTGTAGTATTTTTCAGTTATGAACTAGTCAGTTCTCACTTTGGAACCCATTTTTAGGGGTTGGAGGTTATCATAAGTTATGGAATTAAAGAAGGAAACACCATGTTTATATCAAACCATCTGTCTTTAATTAAAGGTAACAATATCCACTTTCATCCAAAATTTAAGAATAGGAACCTTAAAACATATGAGTTTGTGGGTATGTATATGTATAAACAGTGTTTCATACTGCCCTAAAGTATTTCATATGTCTCCCATATTTAAGCCACCCAGGAGCCCAAGGGCAAAAAAAATACTTCTGACCTCCCAGTTCTGCTCTGATGCCTTCTAGCATCTCTGCAAATCTCTTGAAGTTTGTTCTTCTGTCAACTGCTGTCAAATTCAGTCCCAATGTCCCAATTACTGATGGGATGAACGTGTCTTTTCTCTGTGGGGTAGAAACAGAACACATTGCTCCCAAACTTAAAGTTGCCATTTCTTTAAATTAACCCACTGACATTTACAAGACAATCCAGGCAATCCCGACCCTCTTTCTTTTACAGATGACTTTTTTGTACTGTTCATGCTACTAAAAGAAACCCTATGGGACAGAAAAGGACATATGTAATTGTGCTAAGCTGTATATAGTTTACTGAAGTCGTAGGGAATGAAAACTCAAACCTTGGAATTCAATTCTCTTGTTTTATGAACGTGAATGAATGTGTGCCTTAAAAGTGTTTTATCAATAGATGCATCTCACAAAGGTGTACTGACACAGGAGCTACACTCAAATGTGAGTCTTTAATCTGCTGGGGTTAATTATCTGTACAGAATGGCTAAGTATAGCTGTGCATAGATCATTTTGCACATGCTACCTTTGTAGCAAATTGATTTAAGTGCCTTTTTGGAATAGTTGTTAGGCTGAATTGATTCAGTGGGCAGTAGATTGGCTTACACTGCAGAATTGTGCTAGAGTTTCTTCTGGCATCCAGATAGGGTTTTAACCAAACGGAAGGGTTGGCGCAGTGCAGTTTTCCATCAACATAAGCTGGGAAATGCTATGATGTCTTTTATTAAAAGGGCTTCAGTAAAGTGTGATGGGTTAGGATACCTACTGAGAACTGGCACAAGAACAAAAAGTTACAGTGACATTCTAAATTCAAATTAAATTTTGTCTCACAGAAATGGCTTCACATGGTCTTGGTAGACCTAGGGAAGCCTTCACAGTTAACGACACCACACAAAGGGAACTGGGTTTTAAATATACATATGTGAGATATTGGTCTGGCTTCTCCTGAAATCTCTTGCCTCTTTATACCCCAATACTAGATGCACCCTGTGTCAATTGAACTTTTGATGCATATAAAAAGGTTTTGAAGATTTGGAGATTTTGCTGCTTTTTCCAAAAGCCTTCCATATAGACCTCTATTAAGGCATCTCTGTATTCGAGACACTTTGCCTACTTCTGAAGGTTGCACCTATTATACATTTAACGCTTTCTGAAACTAGAGCAATATCTCGAAGATGAAACAACCCCTACTGATTACATAAAAGCAATAAAGGGAGCAGTTTCACAGCTCCAGCTTGGCCCTTCTTTCTCAAATGCGCATTGTTCCTATGATAGACCTTACAGCTATCTTCGTTCATTTTGAGCCTCTTTTCCCTTTTATTTTATATCTCTCTCTCTCTCTCTCTGCCATCTTTGTTCTTTCCCTCTAAACTCCTATATAATCCCTGTCACATCTTTACTTTTCCATGTGCAATTTGATGTGGCTTTCTTCCTTCCTCATAAGTGTGATGTATCTGTACTGAGAAATTCCCTTCATCTCCGACATCCAGACCTTCATCAGGTCAGAGTAGACCAGGCAGTAGAGTTGCCAGCTGATCACCTTCATAACCTCTGTTCAAGAAGCCACTGTAGTATTCAGCCAAATTTAGAGGAAGAAGTTATCATCCAGATTTTACTTTTTTGGATGACTATCTCTTGTATGTAATTCCTAAACCACAGTATTGGGAAAATATGACTTTGTATCCCTAAAAATGTTTGCTGGCTTTGTACATCTAATGAAAACATCCATTTATGATTATATTTCAAAATTTACAAAATGGCTTTTTACATGCAGCACAACCTAACACACCAGATATAACTTCTGAACTTTTAATGCTTCTTTGTAGTTCAGGAAATGTATATGATGGATTTAAATTTCCTGAATTTAAACTGTATCAATATGACTCAGAGCTTTCTGAATTTTTTAAAATATTTATTGATAAAGGCAGTGATATAATTCACAAATATAACACTTAACAATGAAGAAATATGTTTTCTGCTTAGTTCTATATTGTACTGTCGAGGATAGTATTGCTGTGCTAAATTTTACCTGAATTTAGTATATATACCTCAAATCCTGATCATGGATATACTTTTCCACTTTAAAATGATAAAATGCAACATCTACTAAATGTTATCAATGTATAGAGGGCTCTTTGCTGAATATCCCATGCAATATGACAACAGTTCTATGAAACATGTTATACTGATTTCCAAAGTGGCCTTATAAGTTTGCACTCCCACCAGCAGTGAAGTGTTCCCCTTACTCCACATCCTCTCCAACATAAGCTGTCATCAGTGGTTTTGATCTTAGCCATTCTGACAAGTGTAAAATGGTGTCTCAGAGTCATTTTAATTTGAATTTCCCCAATGACTAAGGATGTTTAGCAACTCCTTGAATTTGGCCATTTGAGATTCTTCTGTTGAGAATTCTGTTTAGATATATACTCCATTTACAAATTGGATTATTTGGTATTTTGATATCTAGTTTCTTGAATTCTTTATATATTTTGGAGATGAGCCCTCTGTGAGATATGGGATTGATGAAGATCTTTTTCATTCTGTAGGCTGTCGTTTGTCTTATTTATCATGTCCTTGGCCTTACAGAAACATTTTAGTTTCAGCAGGTCTCTTTTATTGACTGTTTTCTCTCAGTGACTGTACTGCTGGTGTTATATTTCAGAAGAAGTTTCCTGTGCCCATGCATTCTAGGCTACTTCCCACTTTCTCTTCTGTTAGGTTTAGTGTTCATAGATTTATGTTGAGGTCTTAGATCTACTTGAACTTGAGTTTTGTACATCGTGATAGATAAAGTTATATTTGCAGTCTTCTACATATGACATCTAGTTATGCCAGCATAATTTGCTGAAGATGCTTTCTTTTTTCCATTGTACAGCTTTGGGTTCTTTGTCAAAAATTAGGTGTGGGTTAATGTCAAGGTCGTCAATTGATTCCATTGGTCCATGTGTCTTTTTTTATGCCAATATAAAGCTGCTTTTGTGACATTGGCTCTACAGTAGAGTTTGAAGTCGGGGATGGTTTCTCAGAAAATTGGAAATCAATCTACCTCAAGACCCAGTGATACTTATCTTGGGCATATAGCCAAAGGATGTTCAATTACATCACAGGGACACTTACTCAACTATGTTCATAACAACATTATTCATAATAGCCAGAACCTAGAAACAACCTAGATGCCACTCAACCAAAGAATGAATAATATGGTACATTTACACAAGGGAGTATTACTCAGCTGTAAATGACATCATGAAATTTGCAGGCAAATGTATGAAACTAAAAAAAAAAAATCTGAGTGAGGTAACCCAGACCCAGAAAGACAAACATGGTATGAACTCACTCATAAGTGGATCTTAGATGTAAAGCAAAGGATACCAGACTACAATCCACAACTCAAGAGAAGTTATATAACAAGGAGGACCCTAAAAAGGACACCCAGATTGCCCTGGGAAGGGGAAATAGATAAGATCTACTGCATAAACTGAGGACAGTGTTAAAGGGGAAGGGGATTGGAGATGTTCGATGAGGGAACAGTATGGTAGAGTTGGGGGATGTATGGTGTGGGAGAGTAAGGAATGAGATATCTCAATAGAGGGAGTCATATAGGGCGAGGGAGAAACATGATGCAGGAATCTACAAGGATGACCCCAGCTAAGACTCTTAGTAATAGTGGAGAAGGTGCATAAACTGGCCTTCTGTAATCAGATTGGTGCCTACCCTAACTGTTATCATGGAATCTTCATCCAGTATCTGATGAAAGCAGATATACAGATCCACATCCAATCACCAAGTCGAGCTACCCAAGTCCAGTCAAAGAGAGAGAAGGAGGATATTATGAGTAAGGGATACGGGTCATAATCATAACAGGGAAGCCTGATGTGGGATTCCCCTCTGTATACTGTGAATCTGTTTTATTACCATTGGTTAATAAAGAGAGCCCTTTGGCCAACAACTCACGATTTAACTGATATGACTTAGGTTTCACTTTTTAGTATACAATGTCTGATTAGTCATTGTCTCCTCCATTATGAGTTGGCCCCATTTAAAGTCATTTCACATATATATGTATATTAGGAAGCTTCTACATGTTCCCATATAGATTTTCGAAAGGCCTTTAGTGTTAGTTGTTCATCTCTGTATTCCCATCTATGTCATACCTCCCCATTTCCAGGCCCTGGCCTCCCATCTTCCTCCTGCCTCACTGGGAGTGGAAGTTTAAAGAGGCTGTATTCTTTGCCAATGTGAGTAGGAAAAGAGATATGAATTTTTACGACAGGAGTCCATATGTGGATTTCAATGTTATAATTTGAGAGACATGACTCATGATACATGATGCATTCTCTGCTGTATTTGCTGGAAGAAATGTGTCCTGTATACCTGCTCTGTGCAACAAGACTTAACATAAAAATGCAATAATTTTGCCTTTCATAAATGGAATTTCCTCTACTTCCTTTGCAAGCAGTTCCTCTGTGGAGAATTCTCAACCAAAAAAGAAAACAATGATTGAAAAATCATTAAAATTTCAAACTTCTCTTGAAATTTCAAACTTCTTTTATGAAAATCCATTTGCCTGTGACCTTTGGGATAACCTATGCTTACCCAGTTGTTCTGAGCATAGGACTGATCTCTGTTGGATTAATGCAAACATCCACACATTATCTGAAGCTCGTACTTCTTCGACACATAGTGAGTTATTTGAAACTCCGTATATATGAAAATATTTCCTCTCTATGACATATGATTTTATTAGATATGTTAACAAAAAAGGTCCTCCTTGAGTAAACAATACATATAGAAATCAAGAATTTACACCATCATGATATTTACAGGCTGGCATATTTATTTTCCACCAAGAGTTATATTTTTTGCCTACCCAAAGTTTTAAAATGTGGATAAATATTCACCTATCTTTTCTCAGTTGTTTCTAGAGTAGTTTGTGCAATTACAGATTTATGATATTCCTCATCAGTCTCTGAGAGAGGTTAAACAGTGGAGGAAAATAAAATTACCAGTAATTAAATTTACAGACAGCTTTGCCATCTAAAGCAAATTTATTACCTGATAGTGAAATATAGTTAGAACACTTTCACATAAAGTGGATCCATTTTTACATGATATTGGTATTATACATTGCCTTTTCAATTTATATAATTAAAATGATATCATTGGACTCCGAGGTTAATGGGATACTCCACTGAGAACCATACGTTGTGGGCAATAAAATAGTGCAGCGTTGCCGTGTTGGCTATTTCCTGAAGAGCTGATGCAGTAATTCAGCAGCAGTAGATCACACCGTCCCTTTAAAAATGTACGGAAGAAATGGGACCAAAAGTCATCCTTAATTTATAAAAATAAAAACCCTCTATAAAGAGATCGATAAAGAGTGCTGAGAATGAATAAATTGGAAAATTCATTTTTTTTTCTTACCCCACTGTTTCTCCTTTTCAAAGTATGCTACATTCAAGTGAGGCTTCTAAAAGTGTCATGCCCCCCAATCCCAGCCCATGAGAGGTTGGGGAAGCTCATTTTCATGAATTAAGGATAGTCTTTATTATATGGTAATTCCACTAGTATTTGGGCTTTGAAGTGGTATTCTGTTTTCGCCCCCCCCCAAAAAAAAATTCAGACTACTAAGATGACTCGGAGAAAAGAGCTTGCCATGGAAGCCTATTGATTGGAGTAGGACTCTTGAGACTGAGATGAGAAAGCAAGAACCCACTCCCACACACAGTGGCACATGTAAACGACATCAAACAAATAAATAAATTTAAAAAAAATAGAAAAGAATGTCATTGAGGATATAAATGATCTGCCAAATACTAATTTTTTTTTCTTCTGAGCATAAAAGATGAAAATCTAGGGATAGAGGGAAGACTCAGTTGTTAAGAACATTTGTGTCTACTCTTGTCATAGAACTAGAGACATGCACATACATGTGTACACACACTCAAATACTGAAATTACTATGAAATAAAATAATGGAGACGGGCAGTGGTGGCACATGCCTCTAATCCCAGCACTCAGGAGGCAGAGGCAGGCAGATCTTTGTGATTCCAAGGCCAGACTGGTCTACAGAGCTAGTTCCAGGATAGGCTCCAAAGCTACAGAGAAACCCTGTCTCTAAAAATAAATAAATATAGAAAATGATGAAATTTTCTTATGATACCCCACTCTACAAAAGCATACACATATACATGTATATATATATGTGTGTGTGTGTGTGTATGCATATATGTAGTTTAAATAAGTAAAAATTTTGATGTGTAAATAGTATCTAAATAATATAGTTGAAGTCTACTAATTTTTCCCCTTTGAGGTCCATTTTCATGCCATGTTTTCCTATATTATTTATGAAACATTAATTTCAAAGTATATTATGAGTGAACAGAAATCTTCTCTTGAAAACTTAAAACCTTCTAAGAGTGGGTGAAATATTTTTTCCTGGATGAAGCATACCAATTAGTTATCCAACAACAATTTATGAAAACATACATACAAGCAACATTTTATAAACTTATCAGGGTGTATTGAGGAAAATGCATACATACACATGCATGTACACACATATTTCTTTATGTATGTATGTCATCATAAAAATCTCTTCATTCTTTGTGTGTGTATGTGTGTTTGTGTGTGTGTGGTGTGTGTAAAATGAGTTCCCTTGTTCTGAAAGAAATAAAGTTCTTTAATGCTCTTTGTATGAGATTCAAAATTCTATATTTTAGACTGAGTAAAAGCATTGAAGCCAATTTTCCATTTGTAATACAAAGTACTTACTCTGACACAATCATTTTAGTTAAATAACATTTTGTTGCTGATCTCATTAAAGACATTTGGATAATGATAAGAATATCTTCCCCATATGTGAAGTAACAAAAGAGTAAGTACATTTTACTTTTATTTTGACAAAGTAGAAAATGAAATATTTATTCAATGTTTTGTATGGAAGATATCAAGTACCTTTTAAATAAGGAATCTACTTGAGAACATAAATGCCAGGGAGTGTAATACTCGTTTTTTCTCACTTCTTACATGAAGTGTCAACACATGAGCTACCAACTGTGACATGATAGATTTTAGTTATGTATTATAAGGAACCAGACTGCAAATAAAGAGGCCTACTCCAGCATTCAGGCATTTCAAAGAAAAAGTTTGATAGAGAATAAGAATAACTAAGGAAACATGGCATGTGAGCCTTCTAGCAGAGGGAAACCTCTACATAGGACTAGCAGTGAAAAGGAATGAAAACTGGGAAACCTTTCCAATGGACTAGAAGAGAAAAATGAATGAAAAACTGATTACCCAGCTATCGCAGGGATATATGTATGAACTTAAAATCCACAGCAAATGTTGTTGACTAAAGTCAGCCATCCACAAACATACCAAGAGGCATGAAAGTGTGTTTTCATTAATAGTTTGAAACATTTTAGGTGTTTTTATTGATCAGTGCTCTGATCACTCGAGGGTCATTCTACCATCTATGATTTACGTTAATCTATGCTTTCTGAGGGCAGTCTACACAATTCTGATCCTTTAATGTCTAATACCTAATAGTCCAAATGCTAGAGGACTAACAACTTAAGTGACCAGTGGAGAGGAAAAGCTCAAGACTTGTAGTGTCTTCAGATGTGGAGAATGGGTGAGCAAGTTCACATGTTTACATGGAATATTTAGAATTAGCTCTTGTAAACCAGCTTTGAACTAACTCACAGTGATCTGCCTGCCTCTGCTGGGATTAAAGAAAGGCATGTGCCATCACCACCTGGCTAGTACTAACCTTTCTTCATGGGAACATTGATACAACAGAGTTCAATGTATTTTCTAGAGGCTATGAATCAGGAACCAACTAAGATCATGTAGTCATGCAATTTCTAAACAGTAGAGCCATGATTTCTTTGAGAAACCCACCAAAGAACACCACAGTTTATAGTCACACTTCCTGAGTCAGAGGTATTTTCAGACCACTGCAAATCTCTAAGTGCTCAGATGCGACAAGAAATCCAACTTATTCTATAAACATGGGTCACCATGTCAGTTGCTCCTCTCTAAAAAACACACAAGAGATGTATTTTGTCTTTGTCCTAGGCACTAATTTTAAGCTCCCTTACCTGATGCCTTTTCTGATTAAGTGTTGCCTTCTGAAATATTCTTGGAAAGATTGTTATCAATGGGGAAACATTGTTTGGTATCTAATTTTGTAGAGAAAGCTTACAAAGTTTTTATACTTTGAATATTTCATTATTTAAAGTTGTTATCGTGGCTGTAAGAATTTCATAATGGTAAATATGCTCTTAAAGTGGTCTGTTGGAGGTAGGAGATGACTTCATGTTTAAGAGTGCATAGAACTCTTCTAGAGAACCACAGTTTGGTTCCTAGTGCTCAAAACAAGTAGGTCACAGCTGCTTGTAACTTCAGTTCTAGGAAGGATATGGGACCTCTAACCTCTGAAGAAACTGGTACTCATATGAATATACTCAAACACATACCAATAATTACGACTAACAACTAACAAAAATAAATCTTAGAAAAGAGTGGATGTAGTAATACTGCATGTGAATGGTAGTGATATCGCACAATAGTGATAGGCTACTAAATCTCAGGTTTACTGTACTCTAAAATATGGTAGATTTCAGGATATATATAGATATATAAAACCACAAAGTGGCCTTTCTTTTCTCATCTTCCTTTATATGGTATGCATATTTGGCTTGATTTAATGGTTTTACTCACTGTTATGTTTCTATTGATATTTATGTCTCTGATTTTATGCATATACACAAACATCATACATATAATCCCAAGTTAACGAGACCCTTAGAGACAGCATTTGCTAGAGATGTTTCAATATAATGCTAACATGGGTTCCAAGGGCATTGGTCATAATAGTTAGCTGGCACACTTATGAAGGCATAGATTTTTTGATCTCTGTGCTACAGATTCTATTGAATATAACTGGCTTGAAATGGAGGGTCTTTGTTTTTATTGTAGTTGCTGCTGGCTTGTTTGTTTGTTTTACAAGAAGCACTTTTGAATGGCCCTTGGTCCACAAAATGGAACCACTATCCAAGGGACTGAAGAACAATGCCAGATAGCTCTCTGACTACTGGAGCCTCTTACATAAGGCATGTGGGAGTGGTCAAGAGTATGAGCTGTGGGGAGCAACTGAGTCAAGTACAAATCCTCTCTTTATTTCATGCTAGCAGAATGACTTCAGGTTAGTTATGTAACCTTTGTAAACCTCAGTTTACCTGAGATTACATCCTGATGTGTTTATAAGTAGAATTAACGAAACCAAAAGAGTGTTGACCAGCTGAGAACAGCCATAAACCAGAAACAACCAGAAACAATCATAAGCAACATTAACATAATGTTTATGTTAGTATTGACTATTACTTGTTTAATACATCCTAGGATATATACTTTTTCACACTTAGGTATCAGTAGACTCACAAATGTCACTGGGAGAGTATAAAATCCTTCCATGACACTTGATTTAGCATGAATTATGAATTAACAAAATATGTGTTAGAAATTAGAAGAAAAGAGATCTCTGTGACTAGTGTGCTCACTAGAATCATGTTCACTGGGAATTCCAAGTTGCTAGAGAGGCAAAGCCCAAATAAAGGATAAAGGATGAATTAAGAAGGACAAGATTTGTGTGTCATGCTTTGAGACACACATAGAGCCATAGCAGGAATGCTTTGAACTAAATCGTGATAGGGAATTGCCAGGAAACCCCAAAGAGGCCAGTATATCTGAAATGGAGTAGGCGAGAGGGAAAATAGATGTCAAAAGCATGTGTTAAATAATCTCTTTGGGGAGAGTAGTGTATCTTTGTGATGTTTTGAGCTTCTCTTTCTATTGGATCAAGATACTTGAGAGTTAGAGTCTAAGAAGCAGAAATCATAGGAA
Organism: Alexandromys fortis; assembly: GCF_014885135.2. Taxonomy (NCBI): domain Eukaryota; kingdom Metazoa; phylum Chordata; class Mammalia; order Rodentia; family Cricetidae; genus Alexandromys; species Alexandromys fortis. The sequence continues at coordinate 8,390,432 of NW_026067949.1, forward strand.
CGCAGAAGTAGCAGCTGAGATTTACTTGCAGGCTATTAAGATGGGCTATTCCACTGGAGGTCAAGATAACAGAAAGGCAGACAACAAATTCTGTAACTACTATGAGCTGGATGAAGGTTTGGCAATAGTTCGGCATGGGATATATAAGATCCCCAAAGGCCTGAGCCTGTGTAAGGATAGTGCCCCTAAACTGGGATGAATAAGACTTCAGGACAATGTAGCTGGATATAATTTCATTTTTGATATAATGTTTATATAGGGTTGGGTACTTTAAAAGTGTTCATAAATCAAGACAAGGAGAAGAGATTGAGTCATTTAAAAATGAGGATGGCTGGCCATCCATGAATACACTAACAGTGGTCAGGGGAGACAGTGGAGAAGGAGGGAAGGCTGGACTGCAGGCACTGCAGTTGTGTGGGGAAGCACTGCACATAGTAGAAGGATGAGGTTTCAGTGTGAAAGCCAGGGTTCTGCTGTGGTTTTGTGTGTCCCTTCTCAGGTGTACCCCCTGCAGGGGCTTTTTTTTTTTTTTTTTTGTATGCACATTGAAAGCATGCACGGTGCTTTCTGCTGCAATCATGTGACTCTCCCCTCTCTATGGAGACTAGATTCTATTAGGAACGGACTTTGCAGTCCTTAAAACCTCCCTGACGCTTTTAAGAAAATGAACAAGCTTTTCTTTTTTTCAAGAATTTCAATATTTTCAAAGCTGAAGAGATGACTCAGAGGTAAGGAACACTGGTTGGTCTTGCAGAGGGAAGACCCAAGCTTGGTTCCCAGCACCACACAGCAGCTCACAACCATCTGTGAGTCCTGTTTGTGGACCCTTACCCCTCTTAATTGCTCTATGAGTAACAAGCATGCATATGGTGCACACGCATAGGTGAAGGCAAAACATTCATATACATACAATTTAAAAGAAAAGCATTTCAGTATTTTAAAAATTCCTAAGAAATGGTACCTCACGACTGAGATTTCAGTAATCTCCAAACTGGTTCATCGTCTGGTCTCAGCTTCCCAGAACCTGGCACAGCAGTAGCACACTTGCTTGTCTTGGTTTACCATTTTGTGTCCCTTCTGCTCAAAATCTTCAAGTGATTGAAAATTCTGCTGAGATGATAGTCACCTTACCTTACATCAAATACCTTCCAACTGGAACCAACTTCAAATTGTACTGCCTAATGTTCTCCTTTAAAAGATACCTCCAGCGCTGGACTCTAGCCGACTCTTGGAGGCACTACCTGGCCCTTCTCTTCCCATTAGCTCTGACTGCTTTGAAATTCAATTTCCAGATTAATCTTCCTAAAAATCAAGCCCAATCAAGTCATTTCTCTGCTCTCAACCAGATTTTTACACTCTATTGCCTGGTGATATAATTACAAATTTCCTCCCAGGGTAGCTCCATCCCACTCACTCAGTAGTTCTGAGTCATTGTGCTTATTCTACACAGCTCATAGAGCAATAGACTGCAGTTAGGGATGCCTCCTTGTGCCTTCATTGATCTTCAAGGGGTAGAGCAGAACCAGTGAGGTCAAATAGCTGGCTTCTAATGTCAGTATGCATGCAACCAACATCTCTATGGTACTTTTATATTTAGCTATTTATCACATCTTCTTTACTTGGTTTTAAATTTTGTAGAAACAGGACAATAACTTCACTCAGTTCTTTAACCTCACCTAACATACTGTCTGAAACTTCACATTTAGTGGAGAGTAAGTAAATAAACATGACTGAAAACCGTACGGAAGAACTAGAAACTGTCATTAATATATAGCCTAATTTTCATCATTGTACAAATTACATAAGACAAAACCCAGCATGGGTTAAGGAAGCCTTCTCTGAGTTCGTAAATTCGAGAAGAGTGTAACGAAGTGAATTTAGTAAGCATTGTTAGAATTCTGGGCTTAATGTTTATCTGCATTTCTTATCTGTTTAAAAATTAGTCTTGCCATGTCGCACTGATAGTATTTTCATACTTTCTCTCCTACAAAACGCTCCTCTCCTATAAAATTGAAATAATAATGACTCTTTTATATGATGATCATGGTGAAAAGAGCACAGAATGATACATTCTTTTTGAAGCACCAACTATTGCTTATGTCAGGTTCCTTCTTTCCAGGTGAACAGGCCCCATTCTTCAAAAGGGACCTGGAATCTATAATTAAAGCTGCCTGACAGATTGGACTGGGCACTCATGCTTAGAATCCATTCCATGCTCAGGAGCTATCTATTTAGGGGAACAGCTACACTCAGCCATCCTGAGCCTCTTGGTCTTTCTTAGGCTTAGGGAAAGGGAAGATTGGTGACTACTAGCCAAAGGAAGCTTTTCTATGATCTAGGGATCTGTCATAAGTAATCAATAAAATTCAGGAGTGATATCCCTCCTAAAGTGCCGCCTGCCACCGTTATGTTTATTTGAACCATCTAAAGCAGCTCTACCATTGTTGTCCCTCTGGAGGTAGCTGAGAGTCTGGAACGCCAGCCGAACCAAGACTAACGGGAGGAAGGGACCCTAGTTATAGAAATTAGAAGGGTGCAGAGGCTAGAGAAAACTCAAGAACTGGACTAATTATTTTCATTGTGTATATGGCCTCAGAAATATTTCTCGTTTGAGAAGTGGAAAGGAGACTGATTTGAAGAAGTGCAACAGTCAGGGACGGCAGGGTAAGAACAATCATTTTCAGCAAGCAGGATAGGTTCATTTTTGCTTGAATTCCTTTTTTTTTTCTCTTCATTCCATGCTATTTTCAGGTTTTTCTTCCTCAGAAATCTCTTTGTTCTATGGACTCCTCTGAACAAATCTTCTGCCATCAATACTTTAAAAATATATATTGCTAAACATTCCAAACTTGAGGTAATTTTGAAAGGAAGGAAAGAAGTCATCCCTAATCAATGGCCAGCGGGAGAAGTCAGCACGTTTTAAGGAAATGCAGTTTTACTGCTCTTAAGGAAGTACTGGAATTATTGAAAGCAGTAATGAGCTGCATTGCCCTAGATATGCTTCCTACATAAGCACAAACGAGTAAATTTACTCTTGGAAGTATAATATGAGCTTTTGGTTGTTTTTCTTCTCCTCCGTCTTTCTTCTTCGTCTTCATTTTTTTTTCCTTTGCTGAAGGCCTTCTGTCATCAAGTAACTAACATTTACCTCTTTACAAATTGCTTAGCAAACCGTTTTCACTTGAACATTAAGCATATGGAGATATGAACTCAAATCTCATTTTGTTTAAAAGTCGGCGCTAATGAGGTCAGGACCACACACTAAATCTCAGTATCAGCCAGTCGTGTCCTCTTCTCTCTTGTGTGGCTAGAAGCATGTGAGTGATGAGCTCTGCTCACAGGCAGCTTGGAGGGAGAGAGTGTGGACCAACCTGCTCAGTGTGCATCCACATGGTGGAAAACAGCTGGGTTCGTCATCTGCTGTGCATCTTTGGTCAGTAGCTTCAGCTTTCTTCGTGAGAATGGGATACCTCCGAATTTGAGTAGCATCATTGGTATTTTAATAGTTTGCTTGATATTTCAACTTCTTTCTGTATACCCATGAAAATAGAACCCAGAAGGCAGTTTTCTGTTTCTAGTGGTGTATCTTTTAATTGTATGTATTTGTACTTTATGTGATAATGCTGTTAATACCGTCTAAGCTGTGAGATTTGTCTTAGAATTGACTCTGAACTCTTGGAAGGGAACATAATGATCCTTTTTACGATGAGTGTTTTCTTTTTCTCCCAAACCTTTTATTTTAAGACAGAGAGAGCTTTTTTCCTAGATTGAAATGTATTTCTTAATTAAATTAAAATGTAAAAATAGACACTAAATTTATGATTATAACAAATTTGGGGAGGCTTCAAATCAAGCTTCTATTAATATTTCATTCAGAAACTTCATTTTATTGTTTAATGAGAGCTGCCATGTTCCATTTTTAATATGATTAAAATTGCTATGTAAGCTTAATTATGTGCTCTGACTACAGCCATCCTTAGTATGTGCTCTGAGTACAGCCATCCTTAGTATGTGCTCTGACTACAGCCATCCTTAGTATGTGCTCTGACTACAGCCATCCTTAGTTATGTGGTCTGAGTCCCGTCATCCTTCTCCAGGAAGCTAAGTACAACAGTGATTTCGATCAGACGTTAAGTTCTAAAGCTTCAGAGTCTCCTAAAATTCATTTATGAAAAAATCTATTACTTTTCTTTAATGAAATAGTTCATATATTTTCTATAAAATTATGCTAACCTTTAAATCAAAATACCATATTTTATGATAGAATATAGATTAAAGATACTTAATTCAAACTTTAACATGCATTAGAATTACAAATTATGTGTTTAGGTACTTGCTTTGCTTTTGACTGTTGTTTTCCTTTTAAGGGGTGGTATTTGTTTTTTTGTGGAATAATTTTGTTTTTCCATTATTTATCATGTTGATTATACTAAGCATAAAATATGATTTCATAATCTTATCACCCTTTCTTTTGTTATTTTTAGTGATCTCAGTGAAAATCAAATTCAAGCAATTCCAAGGAAGGCTTTCCGTGGGGCAGTTGACATTAAAAATCTGTGAGTATATATGCACATCTTAATTTACAGTTCTTTATAAATTGTAATCTGTTTTAGATCAGGTTTACATTTTTAATTATCAGAAAAATTAAATAGTGATGTAATTTTCTTGTTATTTGTAAGATCTTCGAAAACCAACATAATTTTTGTCTGTTTGTACAGATGTTTGGCAACTCAAGTCATTATAAAATTTATTTTAAAATACTCTGATTAGTGTTTTATAATTTTCAAAGTATGAAATGGTATTATGACGTGTTGTTTTTATCCCTTATTTCTAGAGTCCTCCCTTGTTCCCTTTGCAGTTTCTGTCAGGGTATACTAAAATTCAACATATAAACAGGTTTATTTTCTTTTGGAAATAGATAATATTTTTCAGATAAAGATAAAGATGGCTCAGAACCTCAGCTCTTTCTGGAGTTTTTAGATGTAAGAAGTGTAAAAATGATAAATTCATCTTTTTCTTTGTGTGAATTTTTCTCACATCTTTTCCCTCCTATCTTTGAAGGACTGTGTGAAGAGCCACCCTTAATAAGAAGAAAAAAGAAAAGAAAAAACATATTTCTTTATTTTCCTTGATAAATCTTTAATCTAGTTTCTTTCTTGGTGTTTAAGTGCCTACAGCTCTCCAGCTACCTGTGAGATATAAGCTCTCCGTGGCAAACCTAATATTGTCAATATACATCTTTATCAATTTCAAAAATACCATGTTAGTCTTTTAAAATGACTTTTAAGTTTACTTCACATGTTGAGGGGTCAAATGTTTTCCATAGCTATTGCAATACCTTGGAATGTGGGGGTGAAGAGCCCTTGGGTGCCAAGATTAACTCTTACAAGCCAATATTTCTTAGCTAGTCATAAACAGGGCAGGCAATTTTTCAAGAATTAACTTATATTCAGAATTCCCCATGGGAAATTCAGTTCCATTTTTCTTTAGTAGTGAAAGTCAGACAGATGTTGTCCTTTGTCAAAGAAGACAAGTGTTGATAAAGGCACAGATTTTGGCCTTTACATTTCCCCAGTAGAAATGCGTTTTTCTTTATCGTGTATCTGTGCTTTCTGAGTGCCCAAGTAATAACAGAAAAGTACAGCTTTATGGTTATAAATAGACAAAGCCATTAACATTGTGACGGTGGTGATTTTTTATGTGCACTTAGAAAAAAAAAGGTTTTTTCCTGCTTTCTTTCTCTCTTTACTAGCTGGGACTTTGAGAACGTTTAAGTTGGCTCGCCAACACAGGGGGATCCAATCTGTCTCAGTGCATTATGTGTGGATATGATATTACTTAAGAATTCATAGATGTACGCTCAAGTTGCAGTGGCTACAACTGGCCACCCTGCAGTATGTTACTTGCAACCTCACAGTGGGGCTGCCATTAAGCACTTAGTACAACTGCATTTAACTATTCTTCAGGTATTCAAAGAATTCAAGTCACCAACTGTATGTTCCTATGAGGAAGTCTACATTTAGGACTGCTGACCCATCCCAGGGGATTTTTTTTTAAAAACATGTTTTCTTCATTTAACTGAAAAGCAAGTCCAGAGATTAAGTGGAAAGTGAGAAAGTAAGCTGGCTACCATGTGAAATGGGCGTTTTAAAGATTCCCCCGCATACACTACTGAATTTTCTCAAGTTCACAGACTTACATAGACTGTACCGTGAAGTTAGGATAACAGACTGAGACACTTTTCCTGTAATTCGGATTCATGCACATGAACAATCATCCAACCCCTCTTGTCCTTTAATACTTAATTTCACAAACTGACTACTAGTTACTTGGGTTTGTTGTGGTTATTAGGCAAATGAGGTGCAAAAGAACTTTAAACCACTAAGATGCTAGGAAACTGTAGTGTTATCTTTCATGATACAATTATCCAGTGAGTAACTCCTAAAGTTATCCGTGAATAAATTGCCTACAGAGGGGACGGACTAGTAGAAGATGAGATATATTTCAGTATTAGAATTTAATTAAAAGATTATTTAAACGTGCATATGATTCCTGTAAGTCAGATGCAGAACTTCAAAATGAAAAAAAAATACAAACATTAAATGAACATACAACAAAAACAAGATTTATAAATTAGAGATTGCATGCTATAGGGATTCAGGGAGGAACAACTTCATAGTATTATGAAAAATTGTTAGAATAAACGAATATAGGGGGAAATTTAAGCTATTATCTCATGCGTGGGTGAACAGTAGATAGGAGCAAATTGAGGAAGAACATGCTATCAAAATCAAAATGCAATGGAGTTTCGGTCTGTTTTCTGTGCGTAAGAAATGGACTGTGACTCTTTTTAAGTGAAGCAGTGATGAGACGTGGGAGGTGCTGGCTGACAGCTTCCTCACAGAGTCAGCTTTGGACGTGCATGTTTCTGTGGAAGAAAGGAAGCATAAGGGATGGTGTAGACCTCAATAGTAACGCTAAAATAACAAGAAGAAAACGACTCCTATTCTCACCATCTTCCATGAACTAATGCAAAAGGAAAGCGTGTTTGATCAGCTCAAATAGCTAGAAGAGACTTCAGGGTTCAAAAATATTTCAAACCGTATTTTCAAAAATCATTCTCATTTCATGGGGCAGAGTATAAAGTTTAGGGTTTCCCCCCCCCCTTTTATCCAAAGGCAGCAAATCTCCTAATTTCTAAGTATAAAAGTTAACTTGCAGTATTATTAAACTGCTAGTCCCAGCCATCCATGAATCAGCATCAGACCATTGATGGCGACTTTAGTACTCCTTAGGACAGAGAACAGTGTTTTGTCACCTTTACTGTGCTCCAGTAAGGCTAAGTGAGATTTGTTAATGGGGCTTCATCACACCACCACTCAAGCCACCACTGTCCCATGGGCTCCCAGTACTCTCTAGGTAAAAATGGGACAATTACCTGTGAGATCCTATGTGCCTGTGTGTTTAGTCCTAAGTTGGTTGTCTTTCATGGTGTTACAATCATAGCTGCACAATTATTCACAGGTTAAAAGAGAGAAAAGAGGTAGAGCAGCAGGCATCTGTGCAGAGCAGTGCCAAGACCCAGCTTCCTGGAGAGCTATCTGCCATCCTACCCTGCCCTAGTCTAGCAAATTTTCCAGAACTGCCACTTCTGAGCCTAATGTGAAGCAGTTTCCATTCCTACAGGATTTCTGGTGACAGCACTTGGTTTACTCTTGAGGTCTGGCTAACCATGCTCTAGGCGGCATCCTGACAATATAAAATTGATGCTGTGGAAATGTTGCAAATTACTACATTTTATTTCCCTTCCCCCAGGCAAGCCCCACTTAAACTATTTCAGACAGATGAACATTCATCTTGGTCTTAAGCATCTCAGGGGAGAACTAGCAGTAACTTTTTTGCTATCTCGCTTTATTTCATAGCTGGATTAAAATACTTTTCGTATTTTGTTGTGTAACCTCTTTCTATACTGCACGCGCCCCTATGCCAGCCACAGCTTCTATCGATTTCTTTTTTTCTTGACATTTTAGACACTCAAATATTATGAAAACAAAATTGTAATACAATATCAACAAAATAATTGCATTTCCAACAGCTTCCAGCAGCAGTGTTTATGGAATCGCCATTTGTGGTATTAAAGTCTCAAACCGTGAACTATTAATAACCTGCTTTCACCAAAAGATGAATCTTCATAAAACTAACCAATGATTACAGAAGTTTTTATTAGAGTCTTTGTATGCGTAATTAGTAGATTAATGCTGAAGTGGCGAAACTTTGCTGCCCCTTAATCATACAGCAAACATTATATTTTTTTCAAGCACCTGGTTAGATATTTCCACTAACGCTTATCCTCTTAGAGAATATTCCAATCTAATCTGGCCTTATTTTTGCAACTTATTTGTTTCCTTTTACTTCATGTGCTTTGTCTTCAGGTATATCTTAAGCATATTTTATTTTATGGAAAAAGCTAGCCCCAATTCTATTTGCTCTGGAACTTAAGTCAAAAGAAGTATCAAAAGAAAAGCTTAGGATCGAAACAAGTTGCAGTCAGTGACATCACAAAGCTCATATTAGTTTACTATTATACATATTAGATTACTCTCTTTACGGCTATGGGGATAAATATTGAACATAACTGAATGCCTGTAAGAACTATTTTAGGTCTGTGTAAAGGGAACTACACACCTGCTTCTTCCTTCTTTGCTTCTGCTGTTCATCTTCAAGGTGTAGTCTATGATCTTCATCCTACACAGTTCCCTGTCTATGTCCTCTTCCTGTTAGCGTGTGTCTTTCCAGTCCCAATTATCCCACAGGTATGAATTTTACTCTCTCTTTCTAAGAAAAAAATAATCCTTGTTGACAAAATAACAGCTTTCCTTGCATGAAAATAAACCATGATTTTTATGGGCACTGAAGAAAACATTAATATAATTTAATGTGCATTAATCTATAGACAGGTATATAGTTTACAGAATGATGCAGCATGATTTTCTTAAAGCACTTCATGGTATTATTTAGATAATAAATATGCATGATCATGACATTTTGGGGGGGGAAATAGTCCAATTTGTAACGCATGGTTTATTGACAATAAGAGAATTTGACAAACAGAAAAGAGAATTACTCTGTTGTTACAAATCCACATGCATTATTTATGAATTGTGCTGTTTACTGTATTGCTATCACGTTTCTTTTTTATGTGCCATTTTGTTTTCCTTTATTTTATTTTTCCAATAAATCCACTTCAACACATCAAACGCGGGTGTAGTCAACCTTACATGGAGCACATAGAGAGCCTAACACATTTCATGGATTGTGCCTTCATCTAGTTTAAACTTCTTTCCTGGTGTCTTTTCACCATTCTTCACATAATCATGCTGATACATGCTCAAAAGTTTGCCATACAGAATAGAGCGAATATATAACCCAAAAGGGAAGAACTCTGATCACCTTAATTGCAAGAGATTCCATATATCCTCTCTAGTCAGTTACCAAGTTTTCTGTATTTCTAATTTTTCTTAAAAATAAAAACCTTTAGCCATCAAATGAAAATTATCTGTTCATATCCAATTCTCTCCTAGTGGATTTAATTAGGCCCGAGGCTAGAAATACTTTGAAACAGTTTCTTTATTTATGGTCATGGCCCCTTGTTATTAAATTAAAACTCAAGGGATTTCAATAGATCGTAGAAACTTCAGAACTACCTATAGTTATAGTTCTTCAAGGAAATGATTCTAAGCAATGAATTCCATAAGAGTCATTCTTAGCAAGTCTGTGGCACTGAATGACACACACAAAATACAAATTATTTTGATGAAAAAGAAAGTGGTGTGACCAGGGGACAGGATGGGTTGATGCCACTCTTAGAACTTGGGCACTGTCCATGGTCCTGTCCATGGTATCTGTCTTTTTCTCTAACTCCCAAAGCGTCAGAATTGTGACCTTCCCAACAATGTGATGAGGTAACCAATCATCAAACTCTTTCCAATTTTGTATATTTTGGTCTTCATAGTGCCCGAAGAACTTTTCTTCTATACTGGATTTTGTTCCATGACTATGTAATATATGTAATGAGTTATCAAAAGTGCATCCCAAACAGAACAAACTAAAGCAAACAAAACACAAGAAAAGATGACTGATTTTGAACACCAACAAAACAAAAGCTCATAAGAATAGTGTTGTTGCCTTTTTGATCAATGAAACAGAACTGACCTTCAGATTTCTATGTCTCCAGTGTGGGTCAGCACACTTTGATATCTATGAACTATTACAACAGCATCCTAATTGATTTTTCACATCCAGGTTACAGTCTTATTGGATAATTCTAACAGAGATACTAGATTACTAGATATTTTTTCATGATGCAGAGGTTTTGCTATCTTGTAATATCTGGTCTTTGTACACATTCTGATTAGTTATGATTTTCTGCCTGTGACAAAGATTTCCTGGTTTGAACTATTACTTCAGCACAGAAGCTTGATGCTCAGACCCAAATACTCTGGGTCCTGAAAGCAATCCTTTAACATTATAGTGCCTGTTGTAATTTAGAAAAAGTGGCACGGAAGAGGAAGAAGCCTTGAAACCGAGCTCAGGTGGAGGGGATCTGAGGGGGGGGGGAGTGAATGTGAAAATGGGGAGATGGGAAACTGGCCTCTGGGGACAGAAGAGAAAAGAGGTGAGGAAGAGAGAGAGAAAGACAGACAGACCGATAGAGAGACAGGCAGACAGAGAGAGAGACAGACAGACACATAAAGAGAAAAACAGATGGGAGGTGGGCAGGCCCCTTAAAAGGGAACATAGTGAATGTGCACAGGAGGGGCTCTTAGTGGCCATAGCTGAGAGCATTTACCCCAAGGCCAGGCCAGTAGAGATGCCTGAAAGCCAACAGTGCCTCTAGTCAGACTGTTTTTTCATGGAGCTGTTCTTTCTTCTGTAGGTAAAATTTTCATTTCTCTCTAACTCGGTGTACTCTGTCACTGTTTATCATCTATGAATATCTATCTACCTACCTTTCTGTCCGTTTATGTTTCTATGTATGTATGTATGTATGTATGTATGTATGTATCTATCTATCTATCTATCTATCTATCTATCTATCTATCTATATCTATATATCTACCTACCTACCTATCTACCTATCTACCTATCTATGTGTTTGTGTGTGTGTATATGTATGTGACATGACAACTTGGATATTATATAGGGCTGGAAACTGAATCCAGGTCTTAATGCATGCTAGGAAACATTTCGAGTGCTGGGCCACATCACAGACATTTAAAGAGATCTAAGTTTTTTTCTACACTAATTTAAATACCTCTACCTAAAGGAATCACAGCCTTTATAGAATTTTACATTACTTCTTTGACTTGTGCCTATACATTTATATAAAAATTCACCTGAAGCAAAAAAGCATTGTGAATTTGCTTCCTCGGGTCTTGGATACTGTGTGGGAACTTTGGGGAATACATCATTCTCAATTACAATCAAAGATAAACATAATATTTGCAGTTTACTGTAGACAAGTTTTCAGACTTTTGAGTCTTATTATTTCATCTGTGCAGTAGAGGTGTTGGCAATATTTACCTTCTCAATTTACTGTGAAGGAAAATTAGATTGTATATCAATGAATATGTAACATTCAGTGTAAGTGTGAGTATTTATTATACTCAGTCTTAGTGTCAGACAGGTTTGGTTAATTTTTCTAGAAATTCCAGGACACAAATATCATTCTAGTTGTGTTTTCTCTATTTTCTATTAAAAATACTTCTTTTACTTCTGCAGGCTCTTTTCATTCCCTCAAACAGCAAGTGCATACACATTTGTAACATAAAGTATTCTAGTGAAATTCAAAGTTTCTTGTTACTGAGAAGATATATAAAGCATTGCCTGTAAAATAATTAAAACTAAGATGAATGTAAATTCTTGAAATTCTTTGGATAGTTTCTCACTTTAGCATGAAGTACCCCAAAACCTGGCTCTTGCTGATGCACGAGATAATGTGGTTGTTTAAATTAATATATGTGATATTTATTGATTTAGCCAACTTGTGCTATCTTTTCTTTTTATGTGTTATTGTTTCAATTACAAAATGTTGTTTGAATAACAGTTGGCATGAGATTTGGCTATTTACAATTTAATATAGACTTTAATTTTACCCTTAGGAAAAGATACTATAACCACATTAAAAGATTTTCCTAGCTTTTGTTCCCCAAATTTACTGTGTTTTTTTTTAAATAAATCAGGTTTCTTTAGATTGTAAAATACTTTTATTGACTCTGGCCATTTTTATTTGTTTTAAATTATCTAAAGCTTTATAGAGTCCTTTATTTTACAGCAACAATATAAATAACACACCATTTCTAGCTCCTGAAACTAAATATAGCAAAAGTGGGTCATTGTCATATGAACTTCATTGAGAAATTGGTAACCTCTTGTTTGGATCACACAATATTATAGATTTTAATGCTCTGTGATATTCACAATTAAGTCTATTTTAAACATTCTAATTTTTATGAAAGAAAGCCAATTAGCAACTGGATATTATTTCTTGGATGTTGAAGAAAAATATGTTTGCTATGTTTAGAGATTCAATCATCTAAATTTAACACTGTGAAATAAGCTTTGCATATAAAATTAAAATACAGTACAGCATCTAAATTTTAAATAAAGCAAGGATATAGGAAATATTTTAAGAAAACTTTATCTCCAGCTCTATTATATTTATCCTTTTGTCCTTATTATACTGGTTTTAGATTAATGTTAGAAGGTTATATATTGTTTCCATTAATTACACTCAGAGACTTTACTGTGAAATAAAACCAGGGAAGCTTCATATATTCTGTGTGTGAGTCACAGAGTATGCTGCTCAGTGTCCGAGTCTGTTGGCCTGAGACTATAGCCAACCAAGCTAGGCGCCATCAATACAGGGAGCCTGGACTTTCTAGTATCAGTGGATTCTTGTCCACCCACTGCTGAGCATAGGACTTAATGCCTAACAGGATGAGGACGAAGGTGATGATTCCTTTTGACCTCTCTATTTGCATGAAATCGTGCAGTGCTTGGAAAACCAATCCACAGATATGGACAGTGGTGGAGTGACTAGAAGCCCACCGGAAAAGAAGCCAAGTGTAAATTACAAAACAGAAATTACTAAGACAAGACAAAGACACCCATGCTAATCCATGTTGACTAAAGAGTTCAGAAATCTAACTATAATAGGTTTCTTTCTTCAAATAAATAATAAAATCTCCTTGTGGTGATTTTCATGTACAACAGAAGCATCAGAAAAAAATTCTGCTCTCCTAATGTCTTTTTCATTTAAATTCTTTAAAGAATAAAATTATGGCTGAATAATTAATTGGAATTTTAGAGAATTAATAAAAAGTGTCTGCATCCTTTCCTTAATTCATAACAATTCCAGGTTGCAATTAGAAATCCCACCTAAGGAAACTCAGACTTAACTAAATGCAAGACCAGACACTTTTCTTGTTTCCAGAAGGCACAAGCACCCAGGGCTTAAAGCCGTTGAGACGGATGTATGCACAGTGAAAGAACCAGAGTGCAGGAAGAGTCCAGAAACCCCCAAATAAATTATGCAGTTGGGCTATTTTGACAGTTTGTTTTGAACCCTGTAGACAGATGGAATTCTGCACTCAGAGATTGCCGCACAGCAATCACGAAAGCACAACGTTTTCTGTAGCCACTCACTTAACTGTCAAAATTCACAACTGATGGAGAAATTATTCAACAATTTGCGTTTGCTTATCTTTAACTTACTCACAGCTCCATGAATTATTTACATCCTGAGGAAATGCGTGTCCTGAGATTTGGTAACATTCAAAAAAACTTTAAAAATATACTCATGTTTTACTTTTATGAAACTCAAACATTCCAAATATCTTTACCATAGAGTTTACATATATATTTTAAACTGTCGCAAACAACATGTAACCACACGGAATACCAAAAAGGAGTTCAAGTGCCTAAGTTTCCAACAATAGTACAAATTCTGCCATAAGGAAAGCGATGGGTCTTTTAGTCTTGTAGAACAGGATTCGCCAGAGTGCTTTCTGGCATGCTCCAGAGTCCCCTTTATGCACTGTATGCATGATTTAGAAGCAGCTGTGTCAGCACTGATTTATACATTGACAGCTAAGGATAATAAGATATGGGCAAACATACAGCTCACCCTTTTACAGATTAACCTGGAGACTGCATTAGGCAAATTTGATAGCATTAAAAGATTTTGCCAATTTGTCTGGAAACAATTTCTCTTTTGTAGCACGTCAAGGGTAACACTTCTTGCCACTGTACAAATTTAAATGGCTTTGATAAATTGTTCAAGAGGTTAGAGAATGGTAGTGTAGATATATATTTGGCACTTAGAAATAAAAAGGCTATTAACTTAATTGTTAAATGAATTTAATCTTTAAAAATCAAAAGTGCTCAAGGATCTAAGTGTTTTCTTGGAACCACAGCAACCATATTATATCACGAGGCTTTAAATGTCTTCCTGGAAAATGAAATTATACTTCTGCATTGCTTCCTAATAAGCGGGAAAAGCTTTCAACTATTGCAGTAGCAGGAATCCTGGGCAGTATTAGGGAAAAGCTAAGGTTTATAAATGTGGTGGAACTCTAGCTTTCCCAGAATGCACTTGCTTTTATATTGTCCTACATTGTACTATTTATGAGACATCAGGTAATATTATCTATGATTGTGTTTCCTGGCGACTTATTTAAAACTGAGATGCAGCATTCATGAGATATTCCCTACATACATACTTTCTAAATAAGGGATCTATAGAGACCTCTCTGTAAGCTAGCAGATGCAATCACCACAGCTGTTTTATGAAATGTTCAAACAGTTCCTTCAGAGTAGTCCTCAAGTGTGAATTAGGCCTCTTGGTGAATTCTGGACTTGAAACACGGACAAGATGCGTTGATATTTTAATAGTAATCTAACTCTTATACGTCCATGTTCCCAGAGCACTCACAGAGGGCAAACATTTAACTTCTCTATCAAATGAAGCATTAAAATACGTTTTCTCTACTGGAAAAATAATGTCCCTAACATCAAGGTACCATTGTGAGAACCACTTGTTGGAAACAGGACAGAAAGTACTCAGTTCTTTCTTTCAAGAAAGTCAATTAGTTTTCTATGTATTGTTGAAAGTGCTTTCTTCTCTACAAGACATAAGGTACAACATACAAGACATCCCTACCACAATTTCCCCTCCTCCACACTCCCCGCATCCTTTCTTCCCAGATTGGAAGTAAATTTCTTAACATGAACAGTAAGATTTTTAATTCAAACAAAAACATCAGAAAAAGAAAAAAAAATCATAAGCAAGTTTGAGCCATCCGTTTTATTCTGTCTACAACTGAATATTGATGTTCAGTCTTTAAAACACTAAAGAAGAGTCATTTGTTTGAATGATATATGATTGAGTGGGCTGAAAGAAAGGTAAAATGTTTCATAAAGTATATGCTATTGTGACAAAATCCTTAAAGTTGACGTTTTTCTTTTTTTATTGCCTGGGGCTAAAAATTAGCATCTTAAAGAAAATAACCAAAGTTTCGTTTAAGCTTTAATGAATTCATTTCCATCACGCGCTAATATTGAGCAAATAGTTTGTTGTTTTGGGTTTTTTTTTTTTTTGAAATCACATTCTGAAAGTTTCTTAACTCAAAAAATTCTAGACATTGAAGAGAATTTGTATGTAACAATAAATGCAAATCTGAACGGTAGTGAAGCCCGGTTTACAATGACTGTGAGCTTTCTAATGTGTGTTCTTGGTTCGAAGGGTGGGGAGATGCACGGCATCCTCTCTTGTTTTCAGTTTGGAGTCTGGGAAGAAGCTGCCTTTAAAAGATGGAAACCGAAAGTAGCCTTCCTCCTTCTTGCCAAGGATAGTGAAATTAACATGCAGCTGGGCTTCTCTGATAAATGGATTCTGTTAGGTCACTGAGGGGGTGCATGTGACATTAAGTGATTTACAGCCCTTTACCTTAATGAAATTGTTTCAGCAAGATGACGCTGAAAGCTCTTAATGGATAGCTTTTCTTGATGTAATGAAATTGCATTCCTATGGCATTTAATATAAGGTGCAGTTATTATTTACTGGAGCTTTCCAAGGGCTGCTATTTGCACAGACAGTTCGGAACAAAAAGAGACTTCAGTAGCTGCACAGGGAGGGCAGGATGGCTTGTGACATTCTTAAGCGGATGAGTGTGCATGAGGAAGCCTTTCAGGAAGTGCGATCGGAGCATCAGAGCTCCTTCAGAAATCTTCAGGTCTCCTACACCCAGCTTCCGTGCCTTTCCATTACATAGTCTTTTAATCCATTTAACAGGCAACTGGATTACAACCAGATCAGCTGCATCGAAGATGGGGCCTTTAGAGCGCTAAGAGACCTAGAAGTACTGTGAGTATCGCTTATTTCTCTGACTCTTTTCTAGAAAGTTGTTTCATTGTTTCTAGAAAGTAGTAATGTGATGAGTTAGCTAGTCTAATAGCCTTGTGTCAAAATGTTTTCCTAACAGCAACAACAACAGCAAATACTCCTTTTAAAAAAAACTTGTGAATACACAGAAGAGTCAAGATGTATGTGGGCGAAACCAAGGAAATGTTTCTATGTAGACATTCTGTATTTAAGAAGAGCAATTGAAAGCCCACTTTTAATAAAATAACCTCATAACATTGATAGATGTTTCCAAAGTTCCCAGATCCCTAAATATTAAGATAAAAATCCAAAATAAACCACTATTTACTAATATATTTGGTGGTTAGTGAGAAATGGAAAGGTGTTTTCATTTAATCATGCAATTTTCCATGATGACATAAGTCAAGTTCATTTTTGTATGTTTATTTTGAATTTGGGTTCTGAATTTGAATGAGCCATGGATGAGATCCATTTCAGAGACTTCACTGCTATTCTCCTTGAGTGAAAAGATTTTTCCATGTGTTAGTTCCATCCACAACAGAGTCAGAAATTTAACGTGTTCAATATGAAGTGGTTTAGAATTTCTCATTAGTTTGTTAAAAGTTGTACAAGAATTAACAAGTCCACCCTCCATAAAAAGAGGGTGAGTTAATTGCGAAGTTTTGAGCCACTGAAATATAATCTGAAGATGAATAATATTTCAACTAAGATATTTTATTTTACTATGATTGCTATGTGATTCTTATTTTTATTACATGTTGAGAAGAGTTTCTACCTGTCCCCGATCTGAGTTAACATTTTAAAGAGTTGATAAGAAATCACAAATGTTACGTGTCTGAATTGCTCAGTACATGGAGGTCATGTTTATTGCTGTTGAAAAACAATCTTTTTTCTACTTCAAAGATGGTCAAATTGCTTACACACACTTTAGTTTAAAGCCCCTTTTTAACCAGTGTGCAAATAACTGTGCTGCTTGTGTGTGAGGGTGGAGGTGGGGGCAATGAGTGAGTGTAGCAGACGGAGAGCAAGTGTCAGTCCCGCAAACTGAAGTGTTTAATATATATAGAGAGAACTATATAACATATATAACTACAGATTAACTTGAATCAGAAATGGTCACCTTGCATATTGTTATTTTCATCTTAGCAAATTTCTAAACATTGATTTTTTTTTGAGAACTGTTATTATGCGAATGAAATAGAAATTTAAACATTGGGATATTGTTAAATTTTATCTTAATAAAATGACTAAAGTTTGACCTCTGCGGGAACCATTAGTATGCAACATGATATTCTTTACCATGAGGTTAAATAAAAATCTAAACCATTGGAATGAGGCTCCTAATTTCATATCATAGCGCTGCATGATGATAACAACCTGCTCACAGATGCAAATAGTTAAAATTATCCACTACAAGAAAATGTTTGGGTATTTTTAAAAATTTCAATGTTTCTGGTAAAGTTTTGTGATGTCACAAATGTACTTTATATAATTTTTAAAGATAATACATTTAGTGCATTTTAAACAGTATTTCCATAATTGGATTGATAAAGGAGAATGGGATAAAACTTTGAAAAGATGGAATTACTAAATACACCATTACTAAACGGTATTCCTGAAAGAAGGGTAACAATTCTGACTTCGTAGATTCTCTTCTTATGATCTCATGAAAGAATAGCAACTTAAGGTTCATATGTAATTTCAGATTCCCAGGGTATTAATTTAAGTTTTATTTTTATTCCATGAGCATATTTGACTATCTGACACTATTGAGGCCAAACAAGAGAATATGGTGTGATAGTGCTGATCACTGATAAAATGTCTAGATAAGGGTTTCTTTTTTTAGAAAAAGAGTTAATGAAGTCTGAGATTCCAAGGGAAGTCAGGATTGGTGAGACACGAGTTAGTTTCTTATTCTTCCTGTTTAATTCTGGTTGATAGAATATACAGTTAACTATGTATTTTTACTATGAAGAAATAGTCTCAATAACATTGAAAACTAAATTTGTCTATATGGCTTTTTTCTTATTAGGACATTGGACAGAGAAATGAAATAAAATGCTAGATTTATCTATTTTTCCTATAGAATAGTCATAACTTAATTAAATGGGAACATAGTGAGTCATGTCCATTAAACACTAGACTTTCTGCCAAGTCCTGCTCTTGGTTGGCACTATGAGATAGTAGCAACTAAATCATCATCAAATTGTAACGTGTACACCATCATTTCAAGGGGAATATTTTGTATTTTTGCACTAATAAAACATTTTTATAAAAACATAATCTGGTTAAAAAAAAGAGCGAACTTAAAAATTGATTTAGTTCCCATGCAAAAGAAGTATTCACAAGTGAACTCCTCAAATCGTATCACAGTATACCCTGAACCTTCAAAGATTTTAGTTATGTTGAGTATGCCTAAATTATGAGAGTGGGAAAAGATGTCAGTTGAAATCAAATCCCTCTGAAAAGAGACACACCTGCAGAGATGAATAAGACAAGCAGAAGATACTTGGATAGAGTTGGTAAGAGTAATGGACTTTTTTGGGGTTGATTGTTAATTTTGTGAAATATTCTGGGGGTGAAGTGAAAGTGAAGGACTACAGTTTATCGAAGACTAAGTGATCTGTAAAAACAGAGTGATTCTTCGAGTGGGAAATTGACAGGACACCGGGGGTTCTGCCCATGCAAAAGAGGTACACTGATGAGCAGGGGGATGGCATTTGAGCCTCATCAGTTTTCACTGGACTTTTTAACTGAGCAGTCTGTGGAGGTCAGACGAGGGGCATCAATGAAATGAGCCAGCAAAGAGATGGACTGGGCAAGAAAATAGACAAGAAGAGACAGGCCTCTCCCATGTGGAGTCTGCAGGCACACTTGACTATGCCTTTCTTGTTCTGCTGAGCCTCTTGTTTCTTATATCAACATGGTGAAGGCAGGCATGAAAATATCGTCAATAAAACCTCAAACTACTCTTGAAAGAAAAAGAAACAAAACACAAACAAGCAAGCAAACATACAGAAACCAAAAATGGATAGACAGCGGAGGACACTGTGCTTCGCAGTAAACCAGACATAGATATACGCCCTTGTCATAACCTAGTGTTCAGTTGTTTGTCTCCCGGTGCTATGGAAGGTGGTCAAGCAATATGACTCACCCAGGAACTTTGAAATAGAAATTTTTAGATCAATCTCCTATTTATTGTTAAAAATACTAGTAATAAATTCATCTATTTCTTTTTGTTAATCACCCGTGTGGGAACTAGAAAGAGTACCTTTTCAATTATACCTCTTCAGTTATAACATCAGGTGTGCAGGATTGCTGTCCATGGTATTATCGAGAGACCAGGAATTGACTTCTCAGGAAAGTTGGTTACATCAGCTGTGTACTTAAAACATTGAATGACCCACTTGGCTACCCAGTTTGAAATGTATTCACAGATAAAATAAGTAACCTAGTGACTAAAAGTCACATAGAGAGAATACGTAAGTCATGAGCATCTATAAAACATTGAAACCATTGCCTCATGTTGTCTAAAATCTGGTATTTACTTATGCTCTGCCATCATGGACGACTTGTGAAATACTGTTACAGTATATCTGATGTTTGAAGTAAAAGTTTACGTCACACAGGAATTTTCTTTCAATTGATTCTCTTTCTCATTTTCAACATAATAATTACTATGAAGGGAGAGAAGGAGCAATCTGAATTAAGCAACAATTATACCTTTCACCAAAGCTCCTTTGACCACCTGTCTTTCTGACTCTACCTCACGACATGATGACTGAGATTGTGACCCAACAGAATTACACAAAGGACAGTATGCCATGCTACAACTAAAAGAATACACTAAGGCTTTAATATGCTGCCAGAGCAAGACACTTCATCTCCAAAAGATGAAAATGCCAAATTTATATGCATGATATTTCACCCAAGCTTAAGGAGTAGCCATTACCCACAGCAAAGGGTAATTAAATAGTCCTTCATAATAACGATTATGTGTTGTTGGTATGGGGTGTCTGCTGGAGAGTCCAAGAATGTGAACATCACCATGGACACTAATTAAACAAAGAAATGTAAAGTCAAATTTTCTAATTCATTTTTCTATGGTAAGCAGGCTTGCATGCAATAGTATAATGCAACAAAAATATCTGACCTAAGCCATACATATATATTTTACAATTGTTTAATAAGATGGAATGCATAGTAATATATTTAAATATGAAAATTAGGTATCATATTTTCTCTAAAATAGTGAATTCTCTTTGTGTTCTCTACAAAGAAGTTTACTTAAATGAAGCCATAAGAAAATTTTGATGTTAATATAACAAGATCAATGATTTTCCAAATCTAACTAAAAATTTTAACTTTTTTTTTATTCTACAGCACTCTCAACAATAACAATATTACTAGACTTTCAGTGGCAAGTTTCAACCATATGCCTAAACTTAGGACATTGTAAGTAGCCAAAATGTACAGAAAGATGGATTTAATTATTAAGAATGTTTCTTCAGTACAATCTTTAATAATCAGTGTATAGGACTGTTAGTTCATTATAACAAAGGCAAAGAAAATGCAATTTGGGAAGAATGCTAGAAGTACTATTTTAGAAAATGAACTGTTACTCTGAAAACTTGGTTTCCTTACAAATGATATGCATTGCATAAAGTTTGGAGAAAAATAAAACATTTACTTTGAGCTATTGGAGAGGTCACATTCCATTAAAAAGTGAAAGACTCCTTGATTGGCTGTCAGAAATGATAAATGGGAAATCTTTATGATTTTATTACTGTATTAGAAGCAGACCTAATACAGCTAACGTGTGCTCCAGCGTTCTCTGTAATGTAAAGTCAGGGCATCACCCACTGGTGCTTGCATAATTAAAGCTGTGTCAGCATTTACATTTAAAACTATCTTTCCAGGGTCACACACAGTCATTAAGATATTTTTTGAAATAAAATATTAACTACAGCTTATTTTTCTCTCTCCAAGAAAAAAGAATTGTTAAACTCCAATGTGCAGCGTTTTAATTTTAGTATTTTAAGATACAAATCTGTGGTGAACTGGGTTTCAAAATCGCCCAGACCTAGAAGGTGAATTGCTAGAAACAGGGGGAACAAAATCAAAGATTTGGGCTTGTGGTGGAAAAATGAATTTTTATATCAGTTACGTCTATTTTGATTAATTTTTCAAAAAATTTCTCTTTTTAAAATAGCAAATAACCGAGCCAGGCATGGCACTGCACATTTGGCAATCCAATCATTTAAGAGGCAAAATAGGAAGTTCAGGCATTCAAAGCTGACCTTTGCTACATAGGGAGGTCAAAGTAGCATGAGTTACATGAGATTCTCCCTTATAAAAATAAACAAATCAATAAGCAATCAAATATCTGATACTTGAAAACATTCATTTAATTTTTTTAAATAAACACACACTGAGTTGTGTGTGGTGACAAGGCCTTTAATCTCAATAATCTCAATATTCAGGTAGCAGAGGCAGGTAGAGCTATTGAGTCCAAGGCCAGTCTCGTCTACATAGTGAGTTCTAGCCAAGGATGCATACTCAGATCTTATCTAAAAAATAAAATTGAAAAGTGCTTCATTGTATAAATCTTTTAATTCCCTGACATTGCTAATTTAATAACTAAATTTATTTCCCTGACAAAATGAGATTGATTAATAACCTCACTTACCTAAACTGTTTTTGACAAAATCAGTTTAATATTAACTATATGTAATATATGTGCAAAGAAAGAACTATGATTTTAATACCCGTAAAAAGAAATAGTTAAACAGTACATCAACGTATCATTGCATTTTTGTGCCTTTATCTGCTGGTAGCCATATACTAGCTTATCTTCCAAACCAGCTGTAGATTGTTTTTCATTTTTTAAAACTTTTTCTTATTGATTTTATTGAGCTATACATTTAAAAAATATTTTTGTATCTTTTCATCACTCCCTGTTTGACAAGGACATGGAAACAGTCTCTGTTTAGTTGAACATATTTGCTAAGAATGGTGAAAGAGGTACCAGTGGCTACCAAAGGCAGTGTTCAAATTCTCAGCAAACTAAGGAGCTGGTCACTCACCGTTCCAAAAATCCAATATTTGACCTCAGGATATCCATTTTAGTTTTGATGCAGGGCATCCTGGTTCTTATACAAACACTCAAGGAGAATATGGCCATCATTTAATTTAAATCCCCCCCCCTTTTGGTTGGCTCGTTTTTCTCTAGCATCATTGGTACTTACAAATTCCATTTTTATACTTGGATTATCTTTCTAGGCTGAGTTCTGTATTTTACAATCCATTATCATTATTGAGTTAGAATTGAACACATCAGCTAAAAGGGGCTAAAATTGTCCCACTGTGTCATAGACAATTCTAGGAACGATGTTTTGATTTATAGCATTAGGTGCCCTGTCTTTAGTTTGAGCAAACGTAAAACACAGTTTGAAGTCATTTACCTAATTTAGTGGATACATTTGCCTGATATTTTATTAATGGAGAAGTACTATTTGCAATTTGGAAGGAACCCATGATCTTGCATAGATTCTGGCAGAATAAAGGGGTCTTATTTAATTTCTTCCCATCCAGCCACTTTTGCCTTTTAATTTTACTCTTTGCTCTTTGAAGCTAGAGTCTAAGAACCAAATTCAGCTAATCCCTTTTCTGAGAGACTGGGCCCAGTGGGGTGGGGGAAGAAGAACGGAGGGAGGGGAGAAATTACAAGAGGTATGTTAAAAGCCAACTGTCTTATATTGAATTATTATTCATCTTAGCAAAATAGTGCTATGCTAAAATGACTTTGTAAGCCGTTGCTATAGGAACTAACAATGGTCTTTGCTGATATTTGACCTATAAGCCACACCTTTTGTTCTAAACACTTGCCGTCCACCCCTCTTCACTCTCACAGCCTTGGACCACCTCCATTGGCTTTTGTTATGGTGGGGATGGAGAATAATTTGCCCCGGGCTGATATTTTTTTCTCATTACCCCTTTGAAGGAATATAAGCAAAATAATTTCATGGTCCTTCTTCTTCTGCCTTTTTGCCTAGCTAAGACTAGGACTGACTCATGTTTATAAAGTAGTTTAATTATCTGAGAAATAATCGTAATAGGAATTCCCTAATGGGTGCCTGTATTGGTTTTGTTTTATTTTTTTTTTAAAGAAGTATATCTTTTTACTAATAAAGTTTGAATTAACTGTCTCCCATTTTCTTGCTTTGAACTCTTCCCTCTTCTTTAGTCGACTCCATTCAAACAACCTGTACTGCGACTGCCACCTGGCCTGGCTCTCGGATTGGCTTCGCCAACGGCCTCGGGTGGGCTTGTACACTCAGTGTATGGGCCCATCCCACCTGAGGGGACACAATGTAGCAGAGGTTCAAAAACGAGAATTTGTCTGCAGTGGTAAGATCAGTGGGGTTGTAGTATTTAAAAAAAAAAAAAACACTCTGGTGTAACAGGTGTGTGGAATTCAAATTTCAAAGGTGGAGAATTCTCCCCAGGGAGTCATCATGCATTCATCACCATGGAGACTCTGTTGTGCAGCAAGAAGAACACTGGATTCTAGGACATTTGTACCTAGGGCAATTGTTGATTACTCGGATAGAACAATCTTTCCAGTTGCATCCCAAGGGAATATAGGAAATTCCCAGTTGTAACAATATTTGTGAAATATTGTTTTATCTTTTATTGAAGATTACTGTCTACTTTTATACTCACTAGTGAACAACAACTAGTAATCCTGAATACTTATCCTAAAATTCAGTACAACTCAACTGTGATTATAAAAAGGTAGAGTATCACTTTATAAATATGTACATCTAATGATTCACTTCTACTAAAAATAAGTATATTTTTATGTACCAGAACATCTGCAAAACATAATTATCAAAGGCTAACATTTGCTGTATTCTGCATGTCTAAACAGTAATGTAAATATTTCACACATAGCTGCCTCACTTTACCCTTGAAACAACTATATGAACAATATAAATTAATCTCTATATTGGAGACTAAAATATAGTATAAAATCATAAGCTTTTCCAATTTTATATGTTCAAATTCAAGGATCTCAACCTATATAGTCTATATTTGCATACATATATGTACATATGCACACAAATAAATTATATACATGCATATGACTGTGTGTATTTATGAATATATGTCTAGGTGTGCTTCAGAACACTGTTTAAAATATTATGAAACACATAAACTTTTGATTTTTCTGGGGATAGACCCGAGGCTCGTATATATTTTGACAAGACCTCTTCCAAGCCTAACACGAAGTTTGAAATCACTATATAATTGGCTTCTCTTACTTGCCTGCACAGATATGGATTCAAGCAACCAGCATCAAAACATTACTAAAACAAATGATCAGTACTGAAACTTTACCATCATTTTCTTGTCTTTAGTCTCTAAGCAATGCACTATTATAACAAATATTTGCATATCATTTATATTCTATTCATTGTTGTAAGTAATCAAAAGATGACTGATATTATAGGGTTGATTTGCATAGGCCTTATCCAAATATGATATAACTTTATAAGGGAATTTTACAGCCACTAATTCTGGTATGTGTGGAGGTCCCCGTCTCTTCACCCATGCTTACCATGCATTGAAAGCAGTTCACATTTTTAAACGCCTGGAAGAAAATTACTAGCTCATTTTTGGACATTTAAAGAAATCTTTTGGACGTTTAAATGTATTTCCACACTTTGTGATCTACCTCCAGTTTTCTTATAATAACCTGGAATATTCTCGGTGTGTTTGGTTGCTTTTTAAAAATCCAAACAAATGACTAACATTTCTCTAACCATCGTTTTTCTCTTTTTTGTTTTCCCCGCACTGCCTTCTAGATGAGGAAGAAGGCAAGTTTATATTTTGTGTTTGTGTTTTCTCCCTCCTTGCATTTTTTTTTTTTAGACTTAGAATATTGTTGTACTTTGAGAACCAGTGTGGAGGTCTGGGTTTAGCAACTAGCCCACAGTCTTTTCCTGGCACTTCTCTCACACGGGGAGGGCCCCTTCCCAGTAGATCCCAGAAGATTGTCCTGATTTTCTCCAGAAACCATGGCTAAGCAGGCGCCTGTTTGGTGCAACCTGGCTGATGATGTTCTGGTTTTCGTTACTCAGACTAGGAAATCTGATTTCAGGAGACTTTTGTGTTCAAACACTGAGCAGTGAAATTACACATCTGCAGGTGACTGCTCATAGCAAAAGTTTCTATCAGATGAAGCCCTGAAAAGGATCATTTGGATGAACAATTATAGAATGATCTCCCACAAATTACCATAATAACTTCAAAGAAAGCAGCAATTTTGAATCTATCCAGACATCAAACTTCTATTATCTAGTTTTCTCCTCCATTTGTTGGCATGGCCTAACTTAATTTGACCAACAGTTATGTCAATCAAGATGGAAGTCCTCTGCATTTTTTTCTTTCTTTTTTCCAGAAGCAAAGTAAATTATGCTACATCAGTTTGATTAAAACCAAGCTCCAGTTAAGCTTATTAGAAATTATATAGCTCATTCTGAAATATCTGCCTATTGAGAACTCATGTTACTTTTGAATAGAATTCTGGTCTTGAATCTAAATTTAGTTTTACTAACCTTTTCTAAGTTTTGAAAATGTTACAATTGTTATGATTTCTTATCTTATAATATTAAGATATAACTGCATGCTTTCCCAAATATAATCTAGAAATATTAAGGATGCTTATTTAATAAACAAGCATGCGAGGACTTGATCTTTGCCTCCTGCTTTCTAAGATTAACACAGTCTGTATATCTCTCTATTGTGAAATTCCAGAGAAAAATCTAACTTGTGTTGATTTTTTTTTCTCTTTTAGGTCATCAGTCATTCATGGCTCCCTCCTGCAGTGTTCTGCACTGCCCTGATGCCTGTACCTGTAGCAACAATATTGTGGACTGCCGAGGAAAAGGCCTGACTGAGATCCCCACAAATCTTCCTGAGACCATCACGGAAATGTATGTGCCCCAAATTTTCTTTCTCTTTCAACCTCCCTAATTAATCCAACACATGGTTTGCTTTCCGGAAGTTTGGGCTTCTCAGGCACCTCTGATTAGTTGCTTTAGGCAAATCATGTTTTCAGCATTGTATCAACCTTTCCTATGTTCACTTATATACACTGATGAAAGGATTATGATTTGATTTTATCACAGGTATAATTAAAAGGAATATATTTCAGAAAATTATATTTGAATAAGCATTTAGGCTTTTTTAAAGACAATATGTGCTTCTCATCCTGACGTTAAGGTCAGCAGGTTTAGTGATGTTGGGTTCTGGCTAAAGCAATGGAGTACAAAAAGGTGACCAACAGAAGTAAATAAAGCACAACGAGAGGGTTGCTGCCTTCTCAAAACTCAGGTTTAGATTGAAGTCTCATGATCCTTTTTAAATGCATAGAGTATATAAAATATAGAATGTGCTAGATTGTAGCGTGTCATCTATTACTTAGCTAGAAAACTTTTTAAAGTTTGTACCATAGTAACTACTTCCATCAAAAGCTCAGTCCTCTTGACTATTATAGACCTTCTTTGTGTGACGCTGAGGACTGATTGTTAGTGTCCATGTGAAATGTAAGTCATGTTCATGAAACAAGTGCATATAAGATGCAGCTCAGAACGTCAGCATCATAGAAAGTTTAGAGGAAAAATCACAGTTTCTATTAATGAAGAAGGTATCTCTAACTGCCTAGATTATCATGTTACTGTTTTATAGGGCAACTCTAAATTGTAACACTGTAATCAGTTTTTGATTGTTTGCTTAAATCAATAAAAGAGGAACAATTTCTCATAAAAAGCAAAAAAAAACTTTTTAAGAACTACCTCTTTCAACCCATTTGTTTAATTTCTATAAGTGAACTACTTCAATTTTCTTTATGTGAGAATAATCTTAGTCCAAGAATATATATTATTTTCAAGTATAATATGTGCTTAATAATGTATTTAAATAATTGGGGTAAGAAACATGATCTTCTCCAGAGCCTCCAAAATGCATTGAGATTTTTATACAAGCACCAAAGCATAATAGACTCTTCATCCAAGGTTTAGTTGGTGGAATAAGATCTTACGATTTCTATGTATTTGGTTTTGGCTGGGTATTGCAAGAATAAGATATGGTTTGGGAAGTACCAGGTCCAGTTCTGTAAGAAAGAAGCACTAGGAACAAATAACAGAGGTGGAAGTGAGTGGTAGGCAGCAGAGGTTATAAAGGTGAATGGGAAGATAATATTTTCACTTTGAGGCATTGCAAAAAGAAAACACTGTTGTAATAAGTCTCTGTCTATCATTGAAGGCATTATTATTTAAGCCTTTGAGCTTAGTTAGAACTTAGAAGAAGTATATTATGAAAAGAAACCCACAATATTCATTAATCTCCACAAGATTTATTTTTATAGACACATGAAGAATATATGATAGAGACAATGTAGAAGCAGTTGCATACAGTCAATAATCCTTATTATTTAAAAGAATGCATGTGTGTACTATAATTTTATTGATGTATACTCACATATAACATTGGACTTCATAAAAGCAATTTCTTTCAAAGATCTTATTTCTTTGATCATATTCACCCTAGTTCAATTTCCTCCTCTTCCCAACTTGCATTTCCCCTCTGCTGGCCTCTCTTTCCTTACCCCAGTCTCTATTTTGCTTTCATGCTTCATATGTATATTTTTTGTGTATTTATGTGTGTAAACATATATGACTTTCTGTTCCTATAAGAAATTTTTAGAACCCACAAATAAGAAAAGAATCATAAAATGGGAAATATTTTTTTTCCTATCTAGTTTATCGATTTGGTATGTTGATTTCCAGTCACATCCACTCTCCAGAAAACTACATATGTCTTTCTCCTTTAGAGGCCAATAAAATTCCACTGTGTTTACATGTAGACCACATTTTCCTTATCCATCATTTGCTGACAGTTGTTCAGGCTGATTCCATAACTTAGATATTGAGTAGTGTTACCATAATAGATGTGCATGTACAAGTATCTCTGTGATGTATTGACTTCAGTTCATGGTTTTTTTTTTTTCTTAAACAGTAAAACAGTATAATGACCTATCCAGATACAAAAAAATATATTTAGTATATAAAGTCATCATCATTTTTTCAGAGATTTTTCTTTTAATTAATGAGTGGTTCTTTGCAAATAGCATTTAATAACTATGGAATGAGGCATCAAGTATTCGTTGTGAGATGAGTGGAATGCATGCAAAGGCAGATAGCATTACAGAAAGCAGAGGGGAGGCCAAGAGAAACTGAGTAAGAAGAGTTGATATATTTTGTTTAGAATCCCAGTTTTATCTCTCATTTACTGACTCTGAGTTCATGATTAGGTTACTTCTCTTCTATGAACTCATCATTTTTGGAAACTAAAACATTTTGTTTTTGGGAAATAAAATAATATGTGTAGAACTATATGCACATCATAATCTAGAAACCCATAAATGATACCTCAAACCTGGAACACTTACAAAAGCGGCACCTGAACTAAACCCCATAGAGAGGCGATGAATGGAAAGAAACTCTGAGTTGATTAAACATTAATGGACAGATTTTATAGGAATGCTGCTTGGGTGATATGTGATAATGCAGAGAACAGAGAAAAGGACATTTAAAAATGGGTCAGTGCAACTTCATAGAGGGTTTCGATACTATTAAAAATCTTAGAATTTATTTGGAATGCATCTGGAAACAGGTATTTTTAATTGAATCTTCCGAAAGAATTGTCTTAGGGCTGTATCTCAATGGACTTTCAAAGCAGAAGATACCTAGGAATCTATTGCCTTACCTTTGTGGATGTTGGAAGAGGAGGAAATGTTGGACAATAATAAGAAGGGGACTTGGAAACAGATGGTAGTTAATACAGAGGTTTGATTAGTAGGGATTAATACTACTGGTGAGGATTTATACGAAAATGCAGCAAAACTGATGCCAGTTTCAAACCTGAGCAGTGGGAAGACTGTAAATAAGAAGTAAAAATTGTAAAGAGGTTCAAATAACATCATGCAGGTTATAATAATTTTAAACAAGGAAAGAATTTGCCTGAGTCAAAATTTATGAAGTAACTGACTCCTCCTCCCAAAAAAAATCTATGTTGAAAAGTAATTTCATCAAGCAACCAAGGGAAAGAGAAAAGAGGCAGAAGGCTAGGGCAGTGAAAGCTAGAAAGAGCCTCCAGGCAATGTGGTCTGCTCAAGCAAGTGTTGCTGCCTGTGAGCCCGCTGAAGTTCAAAGCAGTTCAGACTTTTAACCATTCATATGAATGGATCCAGTTTTGTCAACAGTGATTACAAAAGCCACTTATCAATGTTAAGACTGGGAATCCCAAAGGGTGAAAATGAACAGCTCAAATCGTTATTCAAAAAGAACTGATTTAAAAATTCAGAAACCTGCAATTGTTAGAAAATTAGAATGAAAGAATATCTTTGAAAAAAAAATAAAGTCAAATAAAACTAGTGAGGAAAATCAAGAGTTAAAGAAGGTGTATGTGCACACAGGAAGAAAGCAGTCAGATCTTCTCCTAACAAAGGGAGACTAACATGTTCTAGAAGAGCAAGCTAGGGGCAAAAATTTATCAAAAGCAATACAGTGATGTGGGACATTTTAAATGTCTTGTTCTATTAATCATTTTTATTTTTCACTTTAGCACTTTGCCTCTACCTTGCATGCTCTATAGACTTCACATAATGGTCGAGTTTAGCAGCATGGAAGTTATACTAAATAATGCATCCCATTGGGTTTGCCTATATTAAAGAGGTGATATGTTATATTGTGGTACCATAACTTCAATTTATAAGTTGGTATACAAATGTTCGTCAGGCTACAGATGAATTTTATTCATTATTCATTATTCAGTGGGAATGAAACACCTTCAGAAATGTAACATACTAGCTCAGTGACTCACATTTTTGTCTGTTGAAAATAAAGAATATTGCTAGTATTGAAAAATCATGCAAATGGTACTCAACAAAACATTATTTTCAATTTTTAGAGATAACTTTTTTCAAATATTATTGTTTACACTGTTATCATTTTATTATTAAAATATTTATTCATCTTATTCAAATATTTCACAACAAGGTATAAGTGGGTTATCTGTGTAGCATCTTTATTTCAGATTGAGATATTTTAATAGTTTTGACATGTTTGTTTTCTTAGGCTGTGATACATCTTTATTATAAGATTCATAATTGTAATAAAGAGAAAGGATATAAGTTCTATATAAGAGTGAACACCTGACTGTGATCTAGGTTACTAAACAATATGCAAATATTATCTCCATTCTATTTTGTTTTTAGGAAGCACAAATCATATTTTGGTGTTTTACAAAACATTTTTTCTTGAAGATATAAAACATCATAAAGTAGAAATAGGTTAACATCTATTTAAACTCTTCAGTGCTGAATGCTTGCACACATAGCATATAATTTGAGTTTTCATTGACTCGTGTGATGAGTTTTACAGAGTAGGAAAACCACTTCAGAGACATGTTCAGAAAACCCTGGGGGAACTCTCCTCAGGAAGCCTGACGACTAAACAATGATTTTATCATGGCCAGTGGTTTGCATTTGCATTCGTGGACTGGGAATAAGTTTTGACTGTATCTACTGATCACATTTTAATTTATAAGTTTATTTTATTTTTTTAATTCATTGGGAGTTTCAAGTAACATGTTTTGATCATATCTACCTCCCTTCCACCATTTCTTTGCAGATCCACTCCCCCTTTTCCACCCACCTAACTTTGTCATTTTTATTTTTAAACCCTTAAAGACAATTGTACAGTACCAATATTCTAGGGTATATAGTCTTTGACTGAGCCACAGTCAACTTCTCAGGAGCTACACTCTTAGAGAACATGGTCTTTCCCTCTCTCAGCAGCTGTCTCCATCCATTCTGGCATTATAACTGTTATGACTTAACTATTGGGACCGCATAGAACTAAAATGTTTTGTACAGTAAAGGGAACCATCCCTCGTGTAAAAAATCATAACAGGGAGAATTCTTTAGCAGATATGTGTATTTGTGTTTTTAAACATCTTTCAGTACCAAAGTTTGAGTTCTAAGAAGGCAAGATCAAGTTCTATTCAAGCCACCAGAGAGTAACTTAACCTGTAACAAAACTAATACCGTGGCACAACAAAGCACTTTGATACGCAGTTGATGAATAGTTATTGGAAGTGAGAGTATACACAATTCAGAATCTATCAAGCACTTAATGTTGACTTATCTATGAGAGAGCTGTTGTACCAAGATTAATAAGTGTAACCACAAGGTCGAGTCAGGCTTTCTTTGTTGACATAATGATTGCTTATAAGCAGAATTTCCAAAAATTTGAATAAATAAATTTAATTTTAAAAATGTCTGATAGTCTAGGCTAAAGTGGACTAGAAAGCTGAAAGAATTCATCAGTAAAATTTTCTTCTTACATATACTGCTTTGAAGTCCATGTTAAGTGTTATATCTCCTTTGGCTGCATTCTCTGATGACCAAACCAACATGTTGTAATTACTCTCCTTCTTGAGAGATGGATGCATTTATCACCTTAAAGATGATGCGTGGATACCTTTCTCTGAAGTCATATTTCTTTTGTAATGCTAGGGCATAGATATGTAATCTTTCAACGACTAACAATATCATTTTGTGGCAGAAGAGAGGAGAGAAAAAAACTGAGATGAGTTAAAATATCTTACTAAAATGAAAAAAAATTCAATCTTGAAACAACTCACTGAGCTTTTTTTTAATTTTATTACTTTAAAAAATACCAATCCAAATTCCTACTTCCTCCCCTGCTTCCACTCTCCT
>NW_026067949.1:8428015-8438384 GCF_014885135.2 Alexandromys fortis
ATATATAATAAACAATATAATAACTGATTATATAGCCCTTTTTAAAATTTCTCATATGGATGTTATTTTGTGTTGTTTTAAAAATTATTCTACTTGGAAAAACATTGAGAGAGAGGGATAAGACATGAATGTTAAACTAAACTAATTTGTCTAATATCTCATAAATATATGAATAACTCATTTGGCAATTTCTTAAACATTGTATCATGGTGGGTTTTTTAAATTTTGTGTGTCTAACATCTACGCCATCATAACCACTGCCGTGTATCTTATGTGGCAGAGCTGCAGATCTGCAGCGACACTGTGGTACTTTCCTGTGCTGGCAGCTAAACCTACACACAGTTCCCATGCTTGGTGGTCTCCAGTTTCCTAGCACGGTCTTCCTATGATCAGTTGCTATTAGGAAGTTGCTATTAGGAAGAACTCCCTGAAGTTCCTGTGATCAGTTGCTATTAGGAAGCACAAACCTGCAGAGATTCAAGGCATAATGGAAAGAAAAATGCAAGAAAGGTCGTTACTGTCTAAATCTCCTTGTGAGGATTTGGGGACTCATCCCCACTCAATACAATTAAATATTTCATCTCACTGAGCAGGAAACTAAAATATCCTTCTAATCTTAAGGAAGTGGTAATATCCATATTTTTATTACATATATTATGTAGAATAATACAGTACAGTGTATAAATATATAAAATAAACACCTGGGTATCTGTATATTTGTATATAATATAATTATAAAATCTTGTGGATTCGGCTACATACATCCTATGGAATGACGTGGTCCTGGCAGCTTTACATGAAATGCTTCATCCTAGTGCTATGCAGGCCATAGACTTTCTACCCTGTTCACTTTGTTTAATTTGTTTTTATTTTCTAAAAGAGACAGAGCATTATCTCTGAAGGATTGACATTCGGAAAGCTCTTAATTATGATATGTATTGTCCTAATCATGCAAATATGTCGTACCCATTACCCTATCTGTTTCCATAATCTTGAAATGCTTCTAATTAGATTCTTCATGGAACAATGGACTCAAATGTGCACTCTTTGAAACGCAGCAGATTCTATGCTAATAAGCAGAGATCAGAAGCTAACAGAGTTAAGAAATGTAAATATAGCCTGCTGTTTTCCTAACCTGAAAATGCTGATGTTTTCTTTCTTATTCATATCGTCTGGTCAAATGCTTTCTTCTCCTTCTCATGGGATCACCATTAGAGGTGAACGTTGTTTCGTTTGTCAAATTCATTCTAAGGTTCCTGTCATGTAAAATAAATCATTTTCTTCAACAAAGCTAAAAGTTTAACGGAATTCCATAATTGTTCCTTGTCCATTAAGTATGGATTAAGTGAAAAACGAGACATTATAAAGTATATTTGGTGTCTGTTCTGGTAGTTTGTCTTCTCCAGTTGAGAATCATGTTACCCTTTTGATGGAGGAATGCAGTCATGTTGATCCTAAATGGACTGCTGAGAGAATGTAATAAAACAACAACAACACAACAATTAGCTGCTAAGTGTAAATAGCCGCCCAAGATTTTTCAAAGATCCGTTTTAGCCAGGTTAAAAATAAGCAAATAAAAAAAGCCAGCAGGTCCACCTAGCATGCCATTCTTCAGTGTTCTGCCGTCTAAGTTTTAAATGAAGCAGTTTTCAATGTGAAATTTAAATCATGGTACATCACAATAATGAACAAAACAGATATTATCATTAGTTACATGTGAGGCATTGCAATTTATCTAATTATCTAATATAATTTCATAATTATAATTATCTAACATACTTTCACCCTGTATTCACTGTTTTATAACTTTGATAGTATTAATTAGTCCATTTCTAAAAAGATTTGTTATTCATACTTGTGATTGATTTAAATATGAATATTTTCAACAGAATTGAATATAGATTAAATATAACCTACCATAACAACAGGCATTGGTGGGCAATAGAGGTGGCAGAGCAGTTAAGAATACTTGCTGCATAATGATGAATATGTGTATCAAATCATAGGATGCATTTAGCTAGAGCCGTGTCCTGCAAATGCCCATAATTACATCCCAGGATATCCAGCACTCTCTTAAGACCGAATGTGCACAAGCATGAACATCTGCGTATCCCCATGTGCATATAGTTATGCAGACAAGTGCACACTTTTAAGAGAAATAATAATTTTGAACACATATTAAAATATACTTAGTTGCCACTGGAATAATTAGAAATTATAGTTTGCTAGGGACTGAAACTTTAAGTCCACAAATAAATATGAAGCTTTCCATGGAATACCTTAAGTCCCCTTAAAGAATAGAATTAGTCTGGTTAAATTTATGGGTTCAGAATACTTTTCAACACTATGCAACCCCAAGCAACACCATTTGTAAATATCTATAAAGAGTGAATCATTGAATGATGTCCTTGATTTCTTTATATTATTTTCAACAGTCTCACATAGTATTATAAAAAGTTAAATGAACAAATTTTTCATTGTGTTGAAACAACTCAAAAACATTCCTACTGTTTATAATCATTATGTTACGATGATCCAGTGATTAACTGATATGTAAAGTTTCCTTGAGATAGACAGATGATTTGAATAATAATAGTTTAAGAATGAATTGAAATTGGAATGAACATGATCTTTAAAGCATCATTGCCAAATGACTATTAGAGCAAAATAACTTTGTCTTGGCTATATTTAGAGACTGTGAAAAATATGTTTCCTAAGACCCAGAAAAGTAATTCAAATACTAAACTGTGTGTGTATGTGTGTGTACACTCAGTGAGCACTAAGCCTTCTCCCCTGGTCTCAAATCCATATATATTAATTTGATGGTTTCCTGTCTTCTTAGATAAATATGCTCCAGAAATCCAACAACCTGATAAGGAGAAAATATGCAATATTCAAACACAAAATAAAATGCATTTATATGCATTTTCCATATACCTGTATACCTATGTATACCTATAGAGACACAGGTATGCACGTATATGTTTATGAACGTGTATATGTTTATTATATTTAAGAACATATATACACTTATTACACATATATGTGTTGAGTACACATATGTATATATATATATTTAAATCTAGATAGCAAAATATTATTTATTCCATTTAGTTTAATATAAGACTTTAATATAGATGAATTTCCTGAAACTTGTAAGAAGGTAATACAGAAGAAAAAAAATTTCTACTTAGGTTCAAATCTACGAAAACTAAAATTAAATAATAAAAAGCCAATTTAAAATGATAAAGTATGAGGCACATCTAGCAGAAGCTGAAATTATGATGACTGTGAAGTGGCTTTTGGGGTTATTTCCTAAACAAAGGAAAAATACACTCTGGATTTTCCCCTCTGGACGCTTCAGTCTTTCACCAGCAACTCTCAATGACAAAATCCTCCCACAGTGTTCACTGGAGTCAGATCTCCAGGATCCAGAGCAGAACTGAAAAGAAAGGCTGTGAAATGACTCTCAGGTGCTGATGGGAAAGAAAAAGGTTGAGTGACATTGTTATTTTGTTGAACAAAAATACTTACTAAGTGACTTGGTGAAACTTCCCCCTTCTTGTGTTCAATGGCTGGGTATTATTTTTCTCCAATAATAGAATCTTAGAGTAGATGGTATGGGAGAATTGAACTTCTATCTGATTTTTATCATATCATAAAAATATTCCACCTATGTTTGACTGATTTTTTCTGAGATGATTTGTACCGTAGTGGTCACATATCACGTTAGCTGGTTTACATTGTTTACTGAAGATTTCTCCATCATTTATAGATTTATAATTTAACACTGTACCGCATACGTGGCTCCAAAATTAATTTTGTGAGTGGATCAGTTTCTTCAACTGATAGTGTGCTTTCTTTAAAGGGTAAAGTATCTATAAAATTTGATATAGAGCAGTAATTTCATTTTTGAACTTAAAATTATCATTAGAATGTATTATACATCTAAATACACGACTTTTGCATATTTAATTTGCTCATAGTTTATTACAATACACCTAAATTTGTACCTACAAATGCTTCCTACTCGGTGTAAGGTTCCTGCCCAGCCCATGACTAGGCAGTACCTGGGTAGTGCTTTCTTCTCATTATTATTCCAGTCTTGCTTTGCGTTGAAAGGGCAGCACATTCAACTTCAGTCTGAGTTTTAGAGGAAAAGAAGAAAAGATCTCTCATGGAAAGCAGTAACGTCCCTTCTTGATGTGAAACTTGTGTCTGAAATAAACGTATCTAGATTTTTACTTTTCCTCCTAAATATTGATTTTTATTATTTTCTTTGCAGACGTTTGGAACAGAATTCCATCAGGGCCATTCCTCCTGGAGCTTTTTCGCCATATAAAAAGCTCAGAAGAATGTGAGTTAATAGTGTTGTGCAAGATATGTCATTTTGTAAATTGTGTAGGTCAGGGCTGTGTAGGAAGAACTAAGCATGGATATTGAGGAGATTGACAGTCTGAGGGTCAGTTGTGTAATGGCACTTTCATTGTAGTAGTGAAACCTTATCATTTCTAATGTTCTCTATAATTTAGTGTGCTGATCGCCACAAAAGTGGTCATGGCATCTTTGGTGTGCTACTGTCTAATTAAGGCACGCCATCCTTACTAATAACTTAAGCAAATGGATACTAGTTGTTTCGACAGTGTGTGATTCACCTTTAAGTTTTAGGATCATCTAATATTTTTGTTGAATGTTATTCATGTCTTCATAGACAATGTGTACGAGTAAATCCTCTTCTCGTGAAGTCAGTGTGCCTGGCGACTCCCATGTCATTTAACCTAACCTTTTCTCTGTATGTAGAGACCTGAGCAATAATCAGATCTCGGAGCTTGCCCCAGATGCCTTCCAGGGACTGCGTTCTCTGAATTCACTGTGAGTAGCCACAGATTTTTCCGAGGGAAACCAAAATTTTCTCCACGGTCAAAAGTTTATAAATTTTCAGATTAAGACAAGAGAAAAAATATCCTTTCATTCTTTGATGAGCTATGAATTCTTAACTATAGCTGTTGTCTGTGGACTTCATCATCTCACAGAGGCCTGCTGTCTAGCTCTAACACCAGCCAGTTTTTAGGTAGATTTTTTTTTTTAACTTTGTTATTAAAAGAGAAGATTTCCATTTGGGGAATGTTTTCCCAGCTGTCATGAGTGAACAGTTTATTTTATTATTATAATTTATTTATTTTTTATTAAAAATTTCTGCCTCCTCTCTGCCTCCCAATTCCCTCTCCCTCCCCCTCCCCCTCCCCCCACTTCCCTCTCCTTCCCTCTCCAATACAAAGAGCAGTCAGGGTTCCTTGCCCTGTGGGAAGTAAGCACTCTGGCAACTCTAGATTTGTGGTCTCTTAGTCCCTAGCAGCTTGTGCCTGAGCACAGTGCTGGTCCTTTTAGGATGAGGAAGGCCAAGTGTTCCTGAGGACAAATAGGCATGGGACCCGTCATTGAATCCTCCCTTCCTCACAGGAGCAGCTCCCCGCCCCACCCCAGAATAGCCTCATAATAAGCATTAGTTATAAAGGTCAAGAGGAATTTCAGGAAGATAGCTATCCAGGAGACAGTCTTTAAAAAGTTACTAAAGGTTACCCTTCTTTTATCTTATAAAACCTTTTCAGAGTATATCAAGTAAAATAACCTTTAGCTATTTTGTGATTTGGATGTAGAGTCTGGTTAACTTATTTATTATTGGTTTCCTTGCATATAAACTATGGCCATCCTCTCAGTTTCTAGAGTCAGTTCCTCCCTCCTCCAGTGCTGCAGTATCTCTTAATAAGTACAACAAAATCTGTTTCCACAAGTTTCTTTCATACCTCACCCTTTAAGTTCTTTCTATAAACATCCTCAAGTGTATATTTATATTAATTTGATTAATGCATCTGTTGTGGGGAGGCCGCTTGTTTCCTGGCCACCCAGCAACTCAGACTCCCGAAATAATCATACAGCAACTATATTATTTAAAACATTGCTTGGCCCATTAGCTCTAGCTTCTAATTGGCTAACTCTTACACGTTAATTTAACCCATCACCATTAATCTGTGTGTCACCACGTGGCTGTGGCTTACCGGCTAAAGTTCTGGCATCTATCTCTGGTGGGGCTACATGGCTTCTCCTGGACTCCATCTCCTTTCTCCAAGCATTCAGTTTAGATTTCCCCGCCGACTGCTATTCCCTGCACAGGCACAAGACAGTATCTCTATTAAGCAATGGTATTCACAGCATACAGAGAGGAATCCCACATCATACATGTATGAAACTGTGAAAATATTTTAAATGATACAATATCAAATACCTCTACAGATTTTTTATTAAAGAACAAAACATAAATAATTTGAAATTGGTATTTAATTACTAAAATATTCTCATGTCTTAGAGAAGACATGATTTGTACAGCAATTTTAAAGGCCATTCTTAGTATGTACAAAATCGTTTGATATTATTAGCATTAACACTTACTAATTTTTAGTATAACATTGTATATTATACCCCAACTTATTAATTTGTTAGAATATGCATTGTCAGAACAATATCTTTTAAAAATCATACACTAATGGAATGATTTTATCCTTAGGGACAGAAGACGATTGCATTTTATATTTATTTATATGCATGGGTGTGCTGTTGTGTTGTGTGTATGGGTGGAGAACAGAGGCCATCTTACAGGAGTTCCTCCTTTCCTTTTACCTGTGGACCCCTGGGACTGCACTCATGTCCACAGTTTGTGCAGGCCCCTTTGCTCCCTCGGGCCATCGCACTGTCTACTTCATGGTCTTTTGCTTTCCTTACTGTAACAACAACATTACAGGTGACAGTTAGAAGTTACTCTCAGGGTTAGCATATTAGAATCCTGCTGCTCCCTCCTCGCTGTTTCCCATCTTGTGGGAGGAAACACACATCTGCTCCTGTTTGAGTGCTTGTGAGTGAAGAAGAGAAAACAGCTGTGGGTGTAGATTTCCACTTGATCTCCTCTTCTTTGCCATGGGACACTTCGGGCTGACTAGCCTGGGAGCTACACATCCCTGTCTCATGCTTCTCATGTCAAAGAAGCAGTGCGTCACCCATGCAGCGTGGCAGGGGCTTTGTCCCATAGCGCTATCTCTCCACCTCGCTACAGCTTCATTGCTTGATTTTTATTTAACTTATCATTTTGTAACACAGTGCCAAGCTTACACTTTAAATATTGTAATGGTTTTTTTATTGAGTCCTAGTTCCACCCATTCCTAGCTAATGGCTGATCAAGTTACTAATTGACATGTGCCTCGGTTATCCTGTCTATAAAATGGGGAGCACAGTCTTCCTTTGCTGACTTTACAGAAGTAGGGTGCAAACTTCTCGAGGTAATAGGTGTGATCATAGCAGATTCTTCATGACTGAACATCAGTTTGGATGGTTCTGGATTTTAAATATTCCAGAGAATATCCATGCCCCAAATCTTTAGCCTATGAGCACCTTATTTTCATCGTTTTAAATCAATATATTGAAATCTATCAAAACTCACTAACAGGACAGGAGAATGCCTAGGTGTTTAACAGCTATACTACACTTGTACAAGACTCCAGATTATCTCCCAGTGCTCATGTCGGATGTAGATCAGCACTCTGATGCACATGTATATATTAAAATAAAATATATTTTTTTAAATTTAACTTTCTGTACTCCTGTGTCTTCATCACTTCATTCCCAATTTCTGTAGAGGCTCAACTGATTCTTCTGTAGACTTTTCTTGGACTGCGGTTGACCCTCCTCCCTAGTATTGCATATTTCACTACTGGACTTTCCAATACAATGAAAACCTATCCTCTCCATTATCCCCTGCTTCCTCCTTGCTCTGATTTCTTAAAGTTGTTCACTATTATAATTCTCAGTGTACATCAAGTTTTTAATTTATAGGATGAAGTCTTTGGGCATGTCCTTTAATGATAATGTCAGCCCATAGTAAATCTTTTGCAATCGACAGTACGTTTTCCTCCATTCCATAATCTTTTTCTGCTGTAGGAACTTTATCTTTTGCCAACTTTCAGCAAGGCAAAATTCAATCTGACCAACACAGCTGCTGTTGCCCATTTTCCCTCAGTCAAGTCCCATACGTTTTAGGTAGATTTGTGTTCTTAGTTTTGCTGCTAGTTGCACAAACAAGAACTTCTTTAATGTGCCTGTGTTGTTATAAAGGACCTAAAAAGTTTCCCACCATATCTAAATAATCATGCTTCTCTGGAGACACTGCTCAATGTGTTATTAGTGATATATGGATTTGATCCAACTTCCTGTTCAGAGGAGATCATTTATGTTTTCTAGTTTTGTTTTAATATTTTAATTATTTTTAATTATTTATTTTATTTAAAAAGTATAGGTGCTGGGAGAAAAGGAGTCCATTTTCTTTCAGTGTGTGGCCCCTCGGTGATTTCACCAGGCTCCAGGGGACATCACACATCTAAAAGTATACAGACAGCATAAATTGAACTTGAACAGTCCAAAGTTTTTTAAAACAAAAGAAAGGACACAGAGTTGTGTGGGTAGGAAAGGGAGAGCGGGTCTGAGAGGAGTTGTTCAGCGCGAGTGGGGGGAGCAAATTATAACCAAAATACATTATACAAAATTCCCAAAGAGCAATAAAACATTGCCAAAACAAAACCAAAAAAAACACAAATTCTTTGACCTCCTTGCATTTTACTTTTTATGTCTTTTCTTTCCCTCACCTTTATATATCTTATCTTAGTTTCATGAAACTACTTTGGCTTTGGATAATTTTGACCTGTTTTTCTGCTGCTGCTGCTGTCTTTACACCATTCTCACATAAGAACAGTGATTCTGTCTGTAATCCCAGCTCTGTATCAGTAGCGACAGTGGGATCCCTTGCACTGACAGAAAAGACAGTCCACTCTATGAGTGAGGTCCTGGATCAGTGAGCCACTGGATCTCAAAAACTAAAGGGTGGAAGTGATTGAGCACACTTAGGTTGGGCTCTGTGCTAAAACTCACATACCCACATGTACATGCGTACACACACACACGCACACACAACAACAACACAATGTACCCTGGCCTCACACGGCTATACATTTGATAAAGAAATCTCATTCACAGATATGTAGTATTTGTTGACTGGCTTTGTTTGCGGTTGATAGACCACATACCAAGAGCATCTCTCCAGTGTGTTTCCTGTGTCCCTGCATAAGTTCCTCCTTTCATTGCTATTTTCTACTTTCCCTTTTGGTCTGATACTAACAATATTAATTTAGTAATTTTGTGACATGATCCTTTGACAACCCACATGGTACTTTGAAAAAAAAATAATTCCATCATAAACTCACGACCTTTCTCCTAACCAAACCACCTTAGATGCTTCTCCCAAGTGAATAACACATGAAGTAATTCACACTTTCATCTTTTTTAAAGTGGGACTCCCGTGATTTATGAATGCCTTTGTAGATTTTTAAATGTCAGTGGATTAAAAAAATATGAAAATTTAGTTTTCGAAATTACACTCTGGAATGTTCAATTGATATAAAACCCATTCATCTAGGCCAGATCAGTTGTATGTTTACAAATGGCAGGCATTTATGACTTACGTGTTGAATTTACTTGAAGTGTGTACCATGCTTGCTATCTAGCACCCTTGCTGACATGTGCAAGGGACTTGGCTACTGTTGGATGTTTCAATTCAATTAAATATTGTGAGCTGATGTCGGATTAATCTGTCCAGTTGTATCTCCCCCTGATCTCTTTTATTCTTGGTCTCAAAAACATACATTTCCCCCTTTTTATTTCTTGATGCTCACTTCACCGTCTCTCTG
Organism: Alexandromys fortis; assembly: GCF_014885135.2. Taxonomy (NCBI): domain Eukaryota; kingdom Metazoa; phylum Chordata; class Mammalia; order Rodentia; family Cricetidae; genus Alexandromys; species Alexandromys fortis. Next base: position 8,437,801 of record NW_026067949.1, read on the forward strand.
ACAATACAGCATTTTTCCTTTGCTTCTTTGATTTTTAAAATAAATTGCTTCTTCTCTAATTGATTTGTTTGATTCTCTAAAGAAAAGTCTCTATATTCGATATAAGTGCCTTTTTAAGTGTGCTTTAAAGTTGTGGCACTGGCATCTGAACAAATGGACTGTCTCCCTGCACTGTGTAGCAACTTGATTTATTTATTCTTTGGCGTGTTTTCTTCCTCCTCGGTAATACATCCCACCTCTCGCTGGCATCTCAAAAGGTAAACAGTATTCCTCTCACTCCAGTAATTTTTTCCCATTGCACCTTCATCTTTCAAACACTAGAATCATTCACTGGTGTCAAGAAAATTACTTATTACAAATCATCTATTCAGCTTTTCCTTTGTATACCAAGACACTCATCTATCCTTATCCAGTTCTGAAATTATATTTATTGTAGGCAGTGTGTAAACATGAAAAAGGAGGTGCATTTAAACAGCCTCTAAGAGGCAAAGCCCTTCCTACTTTGGTCGGGAATTTATATACCTATATTTCTAAAGAAAATTTATATGATATTATTAATAAAAATGTTCTGCATTTAAAGTACC
>NW_026067949.1:8438588-8567500 GCF_014885135.2 Alexandromys fortis
ATATATACACACATATATGTATGTGTGTGTATATATATATATATAGTGTGTGTGTGTGTGTGTGTGTGTTATCTGGGTTATTTTTTTAACCAGAAATCCATAGAGTGTCTTATGCTATATCCTTAAAACTTATGTAAATATGTCTATGATTTTGATATAATCAGTCAAATGGTCCCTAATAATATAATTTTTAACTTCTACACATTTTTCTTTCACTCCAATTGCTGTAATAGAAATTATTGGGAACCTATTTTTAACACTTGCATGATCTTTCAATCACTTCCGTTCGGCTCATTTGCTTTTTACACCACTGTTTCACCCTGCTTGGAAATATATTCCTTCATTATTCTCAGCTAATTTATCATCGTTTCACTTGTCAATCCAGTACCAGAAAGTCACTGTGTACTAACAGATGTGCTAGGTGGCAGATGTCCTGATTTGATTAAGTCAGGGTCCTTTCTCCTTAATATCGTCACTTGATGTGCAATCAGATGTCAGTATCCTCGCGGTTTGTTCCGCTTCACACTTGATGGAGGGGAAACACACACTTGAAATGTTTTTAATCTTATTCATAATCATTATTCTCTAAGATCTAATGTTCCTCATACATAAGTCTTGTGCCTTTTATTTTCTAAGTCCCTGTCCTTGTATCTGCTTCTACTTCTACAGCAGTGTTTTGAGCATGAAATCACTCATTTAATGAGCAATAGTTTCTACACTGATTATTTTCTGCATACGTTGTGCTCTGATTGCCTACAAGTTATGTGCATGCATGTAAGTAGGGTGTTATTTGTAGAAAACATTACAGTTTGACGAGGATTGTTTTCAGAAAAGGTCAAATAAATTGTAAGTTGTTTTGCGTTCGATGAGTCCAAATTATGTACAGTAGGCTTGTATGTTATCGATAATCAGATGATTTTTATGTTATTCAATTTTCATTTGTATGCAATAATATATTAAGTGCTTACTAATCTCCCTAAGTGTGTGTGCGTGCATGTGTGTGCGTGTGTGTGTGCGTGTATGCGTGTGTGTGTGTGTGTGTGTGCGTGTGTGTGTGTGTGTGTGCACATATATGCACTAGCTAGGCTTGTATCATCCTAATTGTTTTCTCATTGTTTCAGTGTCCTGTATGGAAATAAAATCACAGAACTCCCAAAAAGTTTATTCGAAGGACTATTTTCCTTACAACTACTGTAAGTATTTCATTGCTATAAATTTATAGAACTTAATGTTTTTTCAATACGCCATTTTTTAATTATCTGGAGGCTTTAACCCAAAATGGCCCAACTTAACGTGACAAAAATGATTAGTGAAGCAATGCTAAAGTTGATCATAGCTATTTATGTTAAGACAAAACCCTTCAGAATGATCCAAGAAAGTTTCTCTCCACAATAAAATGAACGATTGTGTTCTGGCCGCCCCACTGTGGAGAGGTTATGTAGTGATACGCATCCCATAAAACTACTCAGTTCTGATGTGACCAGCAGCTAGGATGGAGCCAGAGACATGGGATAGACTTACAATCCACTCACCACTGTATATCCAACAAGAAAAATCCTGACTAACTTCTACAAACACAGAAGTGGAATACAGTGCCATGATGGCAATCTCCCAATTGATTTTTATTGAAATTTCTCCAACTCCCTCCATTGCATTAAAGACCACACTGCTTAGATTATAGCAGCCCCTCTTTTGTATTGAAAAAAAATTCACTTTATTTATATAAACCAGATTTGTTGCTATTATTTATTTATTTATTTATTTATTTATTTATTTATTTTGTGATGTATGCAGCATTCTGCTTACATGTGTCCCTGCAGGACAGAAGAGGGCACCAGATCTTATTACAGCAGGTTGTGAGCCACAGTGTGGTTGCTGGGAATTGAACTCAAAACCTCTAGACAGTCAGTGCTCTCAACCTCTGAGCCACTCCTCCGGCCCCTAGATGCCATGTGTTTTAGTACCTGATCATTTGCATGGAAGTCCATTAAACAGAGAGAGTAGAAAGGCAGTGTAAGGGTTGAATTTAGTTTGCAGCCTCCATTACCCAGCAACCTCCTTTGTGGCAGAACCTGCTCTGGAAGCTTTGAATATAAAGATAATCATGATTGAAGCTTTTCCTCGCCTTTCTCACAACCATTCTCTCTCACAATTCTTCATTTTAGAACAGTTTTTCTCTTCCAATAGTATTTATTCATTGGCAATTATATGATTAAAAACTTACTAGTATCCGCACAAGCTTCCTAGTGTAACTCTTATCCCTTACTTGAGAAACTGATTGTTTAATTATGCCCTGGTGTCCTTGTGTTAAACTCTTTCCACCACACTGTAATTTGTATCACATCCAAATTCATATAAGCAAAAAAAGAAAAAACTGTTAAAAAGAAAAAAAAACTTACTGTGTGTATCATTCACCTCCCCTTGGCACTATATAATCTACTCAAATTATGTACATATTTTAGTGAGTGATGATACATACAGCTTTTGTGCACTGATGATGGAAAGGTTCTACCTCTTTTTTTTCCTTTTTATTGACCTTATTTAGCTCCACATTTTTCTCTGCTCCCTTCCCTTCCTCTCCCCTTTGCTTCTACCCTCTCCCATGGTCCCCATGCTTCCAAGTTACTCAGGAGATCTTGTCTGTTTCTACTTCCCATGTAGACTAGATCCATTTATGTCGCTCTTAGGGTCCTCATTGTTGTCTAGGTTCTCTGGGGTTGTAAATTGTAGGCTGGTTATCTTTGTTTTATATCTAAAAACCACTTATGAGTGAGGACATATAATATTTGTCTTTCTGGGTCTGAGTTACCTCACTCAATATGTTTTTGGTATCCATCCATTTGCCTACAAATCTGAAGATGTCATTTTTTTCTGCTGTGTAGTACTCCATTGTGTAAATGTACCACATTTGAAATTAATTTATCAACAGGTTTATTTGATAAAATGATTGTATATATACAGATATTGTATATGATACACATCATAAATATAGCATAATGCTATAGTCAAATATTGCTAAGTAGTTACCATATTGTTGATATCCTCATTTTCCAAGAATACTCTTCCATGTGCAGTATTCTCAATTGTTCTTACCATCATGGTGCTATTTAACATCAACACTCAAAATTCAGGTAGTTTTGGTTACTGTAACACATGTGTGAGTAAAACATATGCATATAAGAAAATATAATTTATAAAACTACTGTTTTTAATATGCAGTCTCCCAGCTCTCAAGGAAGACCCATTCTTTTACCTTCCAGGATTTAAAATACAGATTATCCCAATTTTTTAACAAATAGCCAAGAACATTATGAAGTGGGAGATCCTTAGCTTTGCTTGAATAGATGGATGATAGGCAGAAGAATCAAGTTAATGAAAAAAAACCTTGGGAATTAGCTGCTGGCTTGTTTTCATTTTTTTTAATTTTATTGAGCTATACATTTTTCTCTGCTCCTCTCCCTTCCTCTCCCCTCCCCCTTTACCCTTTCCCATAATCCCCATGCTTCCAAATTACTCTGGAGAGCTTGTCTTTTTCTACATCCCATACAGATTAGATCCATGTATGTCTCTCTTAGGGTTCTCATTGTTTTCTAGGTTCTCTGGGATTGTGATTTGTAGGCTGGTTTTCTTTCTTTATGTTTAAAAATTACTTATGAGTGAGTACATATGATAATTATCTTTCTGGGTCTGGGTTACCTCACTCAAAATGATGCTTTCTAGCTCCATCCATTTGCCTGCCAAATTCAAGATGTCGTTGTTTTTTTCTGCTGTGTAGTACTCCATTGTGTATATGTACCACATTTTCTTTATCCATTCTTTTGTCAAAGGGCATTTAGGTTGTTTCCAGGTTCTGGCTATTTCAAACAATGCTGCTATGAACATAGTTGAGCACGTGTCCTTATGACATGATTGAGCATCCTTTGGATATATACGCAAAGGTGGTATTCCTGGGTCTTGAGAAAGGTTGTTTACTAACTTTCTGAGAAATCACCATACTAATATCCCAAAGGGCTGTACCAGCTTGCACTCACACAAGCAATGTAGGAGTGTTTCCTTTACCCCACAACCTTTCCAGCATAAGTTGTCATAAGGGTTTTTGATATTGGCCATTCTTACAGGTATAACATGGAATATCAGAGTTGTTTTGATTTGTGTTTCTCTGATGACTAAAGATGTTGAGCATTTCCTAAGTGTCTTTCAGCCATTTTAGATTCCTCTGTTGAGAGTTCTCTGTTTAGGTCTGTACTCCATTTTTGTATTGAATAATTTGTTCTTTTGATGACCAATTTCTCGAGTTCTTTGTATATTTTGGAGATCAAACCTCTGTCTGATGTGGCGTTGGTGAAGATCTTTTCCGATTCTGTAGGCTGCCATTTTGTCTTGTTGATCACATCCTTTGCTTTACAGAAGCTTTTCAGTTTTAAGGGGTCCCATTTATTAATTGTTTCTCTCAGTGTCTATGCTTCTGGGGTTATATTTAGGAAGTGATCTCCTGTACCAGTGCATTCAAGTGTGCTTTCCACTTTCTCTTCTATGAGGTTCTTTATTCTTAACATCGTACTGTTTTAAAATGAGCACCAACCTCTCACAGAAACAACTGCTTTCAGCTTCTTCCGAATTACTTCTGTTTCCTCCTCTTAAATATGTGTTGTCAAATTCCTTTATTGAGTCAGAATATGAATTAAGGAACATTCCCAGCATTTCTTGTATTACTTACTGCCAAGAATGGGATGGTAGGTACACCGTGAGCCCACTAAACCCAAATTAAAAACAAAAATCCAAGACTTTAAATAAGTTTTACATGCACCATAGAGAAACTTAAAACTTCAGCTCCTGATAAGAGAATACAAAGCACAGAAAACAAGATTATCAGGAGAAGAATACAGCCTCAAATATTTATAAAGAATGTAAAAAGCAAAATCTAAATCTTTGTTAGTCGTACACAGTTTGCCATTGTCTAATGGGAAAACATACTCATTATGTTCCATAATGAGAATTACCCAAACCACATAGCAGGCAATTTTGAGCTATTAAATGTTTTAAGGCTCTAAATAAAATAAAAAGGTAGAGACAGAGAACATTGAACAAGGACTGCAGAATTGGCTGAGCTGTATTCGGAGGAATGCGGCACTCAACTAGAAACAGGTAATGAGACCATGTAGCATTACCTACTGTGCTTAGGAAGCGTTATAGAGAGGGCAACTCATGCTTAAGTAGCAATTGTGTTCTGGAAAGCATGTATGGCCCCAATGGTAAGACATGGTCACATATAGCCATCATATTTATCCTACATGAATGATGCCTGACAGTGTATGATCTTTAAAGCACCCTTTCACAGTTTTTTGATGTAACCTAGGGGAAGAGTGGGATTGTAGGCTATTGTGTTAGGTGGGGCTTATACTGCAACTAGAGCTTTGAATGTGCAGTGCAACTTTCTATCTAAGAGCAGTATCACGTAGTCATGTCACAGCAGATATATTTGAGCTTCTAGTATGTAGTCGGGGTGTGTGAAATATGAGGGAACAAAGTAGAAAAATACCCATGACATCCTGGGTTCAAATGACAGTCATTTATAGCATCAATAGCTACAAAAAAACATTACCTTTATATTTTATATATGTAGATGTATGGTATATATGTATATATGATACATATATGATAACAAGATATATATATCAGAAAATATACCAAATATAGCCAATTTAAAGAACTAGGGATTGGAAAGGGGTAGAAACCTAAAAAATATATGAAGTAGTTAGGGTTGAAGAGCAATGTTTATGTCTCGAAGAATGCAGAAAAGCAATGTGACTAGCAAGTCACAGATCTGGGAGAAATTTCTGTATGAAGGACAAAAGAATCTGATCTTAATGGAAAAGAGCAAGGTATCAACTGGAGTTGCCACAGGGCAAAAAGCAGGGGACTTAGTAAAGCTGTAGAGTCCAAGAGTGAGCTATAGACCATTATTGATATTAATTCTTAAGGCTGTTCTCTGTCTAGAGTCTTGCTCAGACCATAGGTGTTGCATGGGCAGAGTAGGTATGTCAAAAAGAACTACTCTGGTTGCTGTTTTAGAAGGAGCCTGAACTTCTCCAGAGTGGCTGGAGACAATAATAATGTTTTAAATTGTTTTTCATTTGATCTTGATAACAGAAGCCAAACCTCTTCTACTTTTGTCTATGGTTTTACCTCTAGGTAATCCTTTGTAATCTTTTGATCATCTGTACTGAATGCATTTATGAGAACCATTTGATTTCAGTTCATTTTACCATTTGACTCTCATTTTTTTAATGTAAACCCCCAACCTCCCATTCATAGTGCCTACATTATTATTAAATTTACAACATTAGTGTTAAAATTAAATGTCTTTCTCTTGATTGGGTTTCCTCCAGAAGTGCTATATTACAGGTGAATTAATGAGATGCTGCACTTTAATTTTATGACTGTTTGATCAAACAGATTATTGAATGCCAACAAGATAAACTGCCTTCGGGTAGATGCTTTTCAGGACCTGCACAACTTGAACCTTCTCTCGTTATATGACAACAAACTTCAGACTGTTGCCAAGGGCACCTTCTCAGCTCTCAGAGCCATCCAAACTATGTATGTATGCACAATTTGAACCAAGTGTAATGATGATTACTTTCACTGTGATTGTGAGAGCCAAGTCATAAGCAAGTCATGTATAAAACTCTTCTGCTGTGTTTCTGAAAGGCACTTGGCCCAGAACCCTTTCATTTGTGACTGCCATCTCAAGTGGCTAGCGGATTATCTCCACACCAACCCAATTGAGACCAGCGGTGCCCGTTGCACCAGCCCCCGCCGCCTGGCTAACAAAAGAATTGGACAGATCAAAAGCAAGAAATTTCGTTGTTCAGGTAATTTCTCACTTCGTGAGACATTTCTGTAGGACCAAAGGCTGTGGTTACTTGAGAATTAGCAACAGCAGCTGCCTTCGCTTGATTATCAAGCCTTGTGCAATCTCCTTTTTTATCTTCTGTCTGGGGAGGGAGAAAGCAGGAGAAATATAGATGCAACCCTAATAATATAGCCAGCAAAATAATTATCAATCAAATGAAAAAGATGTCTGGATCCCTCGTCGTATGTCTTAGGCTTTGGATGTAACCAGGACCTTTCAGATAACTTGAAATACGGATTTTTAAAACAAGCAGTGTTCCTCCTGCTGTTTGTGGTGCTGGTCTCCGCTGACCAGCATCAAATAGCCAGACATTCTCTCATTTATTCACAGAGCAAAATAAGACATGATTACATGGTTTTTTCAAACTCAGAAGTAGAGGGTAGGAGTCTCCTGATGCCTTATTTCTTTCTAGGATACACTGTGAAGCCACATTTTTTTTTTTGAGACTGTCTTTTCACATTTGGGAAACACTGCATTTACCCCCCAAAAAAATCCTTGTGTAACTGTTAACCGGGAAACTTACTCCATTTTTCATGTTGGTCTAGTGTTATATGTGTTCTGATGACTATCAGATGACCTTGACTATCATTTGAGGAGTGTGCTACTTAACTTGCAGGCACATTTCCCACTGTGTAGTTAACTTGTGCTAAATGTCTAATATGAAAACTAGATTTGTGATTGTCCTTCTTTAGAAGTTTATCACTCACTGTGTATTGTTTTAGTTCTGTGAATATGCTTTGTCACTTAGTTATCTGTAATAACTTTAGCCCATTCTTAATCTAATATAACTCATATCTCTACTTGCTGACATTCAGGTACATGTTCTATTTTTTTCTCTCTCTTTCTTTTTTTATTTTATTTTATTTTATTTTATTTAGCTAAAGAACAGTATTTCATTCCAGGTAGGTTTTTTGCTCGGTGGTAGAACTAACTGCAGACACCCTGTCCTCGACTTCTATAGCTTCTAAACATTGATGTGCATGCTTTGGGGAGGGCAGTGAACACTCCATAGATAGAGTGACTTACGCATAGCTCACTTGTTGCTGTATCCTGAAAGCCCCACCTCTGCATGCAGCTTCTGATGTTGAAACTCTATTAAAATAAAAACCCACATTCTCTCCTTTCCCTTACCCCTTTTCACATTACCTGCAGTTTCTCACATTAGCCAAAATATTTCAACCTATGCAACCTATGGCTTACTACTTAAATCATGTTTTTTTCCCCTCTCTCTCTCTCTCTCTCTTTCTCTCTCTCTCTCTCTCTCTCTCTCTCTCTCTCTCTCTCTCTCTCCACTGAATATTTAATCTTTCAGCCTGTTTTTAAAATGTAGCTTTCTAGGCTAGTTTTAAAGACAGCAGCTTCTCTATTGTCAAAGAGCTAGTTCTATATAAAATCAGGTATAAACATGCAGAAATGCATTTTCGACAAAAAAAGCTCACTTTTTAAAAGCTTCTTGGTTTGAAAAGAATACTTTTTTGCTTACATTTGTTTTTTAAATATAAAACAGCTGTTCTGTGCTGATCTAGCTGCACTTGTTTTTTATTATTAATTTACTTGTAATTATACGTCCTTGCCTGTCTGGAGTCAGATTATTACTCTACAAAAGGGGATATTCACATTCATCTTGAAGTCATTAGCAGCTAATAGGAACTAAATGCCTTGAATAATCTAAGCAGAAGAACATGTTTCTACAGATTCAATTGCAATGTTTCATCCCTTTGCTTCCAACGAACACCTCCAAACTGATGAGTCTAGAGCTAGCTCTTTAAAATGTGTCCCTTACTTACCTTGTTCTTGCCTGCCAAGTGTATAAATTCATCTTGACTTGTTTGCTTTAAAACACTGTATAGTAAAATATTTATAAAGTAATGACTGATTTTGAGGATGTATTTATTCCTTACTCTTAGCATTTAATTAATTGTATATATTTGCTAGATTTAAGTAAATTGCTTAATTTGAGTTTCAATGTTCAACTAATAGTCTACATATTGTATCTGCATATATAACCAAAAATGTGCTGAAAACAGCAATTGAATGGTCTTCATCATCAGTGTATAAATTTTGTTATTTTTAGCCAACTAAGTGCGAACTCACCAAACAGTTGAGACTCAACTGGAAAAAGGAATACTTTGAAAACCAGACTGTGCATAGGATAGCACACCAATATGAATTGAATCCCAAGATTATGGCAGTTCATCTAATAATTATCCAAATAATTTAATTCAGTTTCTTGAGAATTTAAGTACAAAAATACCAGTACAACTCAATGCAGTAAAAAAATCATGTTGTGAAAGCTGTGTTTTCTGCTTCTGCTAGAAAATATGAGTCCAGATATTTTTTAGGAAATAACTTCTATATCAAAGATCATATCTTGATTCTCATGCTTTGATAATTGAGTTGCATTTTAAAATTACATGTGGACGTTGTGGCACATAGACTTCTTGGTCCTCATTTTAGCTCTTTTTTCCACCTTAAATACTAATTAAGATTTGTATCTATCTAATAAATGGTTTTCAAGTAAGCATTGTTAATTGCCATTGCATTGACTATATGTTTTTGAAAGGCACTCGGTGAACCTTGTGTCGATACTTTTAACAGAATACTTTTAGCTTTCTCGTGGCTTGATCTCCGAAGGGGGGGGGGAAACCAGGTTCTTCAACAAATTGGAGGGCACTTATTGTTGTAATGGAATGTGACACGTAAATGTTGTTATATTTGGTATTTCAACATTTTGTTGGAATTCTGATTATGTTCCAAGCAAGTGATAAACTTTAAAGCTTGGAGGTCATTTAGAAGCATGTGACCTACCGCCTAACTATTAATGCATATACTCTATCTATAGCCCTTCTATTTTCCATCACTGGCTTTTCATTCATTTTATAGGTGCGTTCATAGATTGCTCCTCTGTATGGCGTTCTAGACAATCTGATGATGAAACAATAAAAAAAAATCTGTCTCACAGACAGTTCAGCCATTAAGGGAACCCACAAGCATTTAATTTTTACTGTACATCTTTTTATGTCATTGCATTTTCTGTAAGCCGTTATACTTCAAGAGTGCTATCAGTTTTGCAAAGCATGACAAACGCATCACACAAAGCAATCCCATGCCTGAAGTTGCATAGAAACAAGGACGAGAACATAGTTTGGTGTATATGTGTCTGTTAACCTTAACTGGGATGATTCTGTCTTTCTTTCCTCCTTGGCGATCTTTTCTTTTGCAGGAATTCACCATTTGGCTTGTAAGTAAACGCGTCCAATGTGAAAATGTAACACAGCCTCTTTTCAGTCCCCGATGTACCTTCTTCTAGTCTTGATGTTTTGCGCCTATTTTCCGTGAAGAAACCACACATCTCTTGAGCTTCTCTGTTGTCCCTGTAGCTTACCTTCAACTTCTTCCTGGATGTTCCTCCCGAAAGCTGTGGTTTCCGCTCTGCAGTTCTGAGGAACTCAGGAGGCACCTTTCCATATAGCCCCTTCTTTGTGTTTCCAGGCACCCTTCGGTAGCCACGCTCTCTCTCTGATTCCGCGGGAAGAATGCATGTCATGTAAACAGTATGATGCTTCCAGACCGTCCGTAGCTTTCCTCCTCCCTTCGTCTTTCCTCTCGATCTTCCCTCTGGCCTAGTGGTTGGTGTAGTGATAATGTAGCGAGATTTTCTGTTGTGCTTGATCTAACCATGTGGTTGCGAGGTATGAGTAAAACATGGTTCCGTCAAGCACCATGGAACGTCACGCAGCTTTCTACAGCATGGCAAGCTGCTGAGGCTCAAGGCAGGACTTACGTGGCTTTTTTATAGAGTCAAAAAGAAAAAAAGAAAAAAAAAAAAGAGGGCTTTGGGAGTGTTTCTGAAGATTATGTGAGAGGGGGAGAATAATAATAAGTCCATGGAAAAACTTAAAACCTAAGTATACCGATTTTCCTTAAAAGCCCTACTTTACAGTAATATACAGGAGTATGCTTATTACTAGATATGTTTTCAATTTTTGACTCAGAAAAGAATAAACTTGGTTAACAATTCCTAGCCATCGTGTGATTAGCTGTGAAACAGACTAGCGTGGCTCAGAACTGGATCAGCAGAAAGTACAGCTGTGAAAGCTCAACTTTATTAATGTTTTCCTGTCATGTAAATCTGCTCACTCCTTTTTTTTTCCAGAAAATTCCAAGCCTTTCTTTTAATCCTCTCCTGACATCCATTGACCAAAAAATTCCCTAAGTTGTCTCCCTGCTGCATAATCTATAGTTATCCTCCTACTTTTCTTCCTATATATATTAATGACTATTCTAACATTCAACTCAGAATCTTATCTTTGGCTTGAATCCTCAATAGGCACAGAAGATTATCGATCAAAATTAAGTGGAGACTGCTTTGCAGACTTGGCTTGCCCTGAGAAGTGTCGCTGTGAGGGGACCACAGTAGATTGCTCCAATCAAAAACTCAACAAAATCCCAGACCATATTCCCCAGTACACAGCAGAGCTGTAAGTTCCCCTGACTACAACATCCTGGCCGGGAGGGAGCAGGGGACAGAGTGACACTGTGTGAAAACATTGGAATTTTTGTCATGACATTTTAATTCTCAATAATTGAGTTCACTTAATTAATACATGTTCAACTGAGAGGCCCTCTTCTTTGTTCAAGAATATATATGTTCAAAACTACCTTAGTTCATTTTTAGAGCTACAACTGAACAATCAAATCAAACAAATCAATCAAATCAAAACATACACTCAAAATTCAGTCATTATTTACTAAGGTTGATAAGAAAGAACAGGGATATCTGATCGTTATTGGTTGTTGATTATGGCAAAACTTTTATAAATGTCTCATAAATTTATAATAAAATTAATTCTTAAAAGAGCCAAACAAAGTAATTTGGGACTCACCAAATCTGTCAAGGAGTCCTTTCTTCCTTGTTTGACTCCTTCTCTGGCACAGGCGAAAGGACTCAGGGATTGCCAGTTGGAGGCAAGTAATAGTTGTTTATTTGTTTATAAACAGTGACTAACAGATCAGGGGAAACTAAAATCTCAGACATGATCAAATTTATAATTACGAATTTAGCACAGGATCCAGAGTATGAAAAAGTGTAATTTTGGAATTATTTACAGAATCTCTGGCCATGTGTAGCTCACCTTTCCTGGTTATAAAAGGAAGATGTACAATGTAAGTTTCCCAAGACCCATGAAGACAATAGGGAAACCTGCTTTCTGAACACCTTAGCTCTGTTTATTTATGGCACCATCTGGGATTTGTCATTTATTGCTTTGCAAAGTTGTTTGTCTGTGTGTATGCACGAGCCTTCTGTCTTCAGCTCGATTGCAGCCTCTTGATTACTTGGACTGTTTGTTATCATTTCTGCCACCCTGTGTCTATACACATGCCTGTTACTTAATGAATTCAAGTCAATTTGAATAATTAGAAACAATGTCTTTCAAATGGTTGACACAATCTAATTTCTTTGTGGTTTCTATATTTCATGGTATAGTTACTAGCTCAACAATTTTAAGAATGTCAGAGAACATGTAGCGAGATCCAGAAATTACATTTTGTGTGGCTATGTGTAGACTTGTATTTATTTCTCATAATACTGCATGCAAATTATAATATGTTAAGCATGATAATTAATTAAATAAATTATTCTCTAATCTATAATTCTACTACAGCCTAGTCAGTAAGGTAAGACTCAGCAAAAATTCTGTTTTAAAAGTTTAATAACTTTTCAAATAATGCACATAGAATAAATATTTAAGAGAAAAATGTTCACAAAACATGCACTCAATAAGGGATTTAGATTACGAATTTTTACTAATCATATACCTACAGTGAATTTATATCCAGAATATATTAAAAATATTTCAAAATCAACAATATAAAGCCTTTGTGGCCTATCAAATGGTCAAGTTGTCATGAAAACATTTTTCTAATGAAGTAAAATGATTGGCCAATAACCATATGAAATAATTGGTCATTATAAAATGCAAAACTGGGGCTAGTGAGATGGCTCAGTGGGTAACAGCACTGGCTGCTCTTCCAGAGGTCCTACGTTCAGTTCCCAGGAACCACGTGTGGCTTGCAGCCATCTGTGATAGAATCTGATGCCCTTTTCTGCCATACAGATGACCATGACAACAGAGCATTCATATTTAAAAAATAAAAAATTTAAAAATGAAAAACTATTATTTTTTGCAGCTGTGATAAAATAGCATAAAATAGCAACATCTAGAATAAAGAGTTTATTGTGTGTGTGAGGGGGGGTTTCCGAAGAACCCACAAGAGCAAGAAAGGAATGGAGCTGTCTGAACACATTTCATAAGGAAACAGGAAGTAAAGATTGAAGAAAAAGTGAAAGGTTTTATACTCTTAAAGTTCATGACACACTTCCTTTAGCAATGACTCCTAAAAAATTCTATAGCCTTCCCAGGCAGTTCTCACAACTGGGGACCACGTTTTCTAATACAAGAATGAAACCATAGGAAATATTTCTCATTCAAAGTGTCAAATTACTCATCTTGGTCTGAATAGGCTCACTGCCATCTCATGATTCAAAATACACCTAACCCAACATCAAAAGTACCCCTGATCTTTAACAGTCTCAACATTGTTCAAACGTACAAAGTCCCTTTTGAGACTCAAAGTAATAGTTGTTCCCAGTAAACCTTTAAAAAAAATGCATCCCACATACCATGGCACATACATATTATATATATTGCCACTCAGAAAGGAGAAATGGGGTATACCGAGTAAATATTGGACCAAAGCAAGACGAAAACCCAACACGGCAAACATAAAAGCCTGAAGTTCTGCGTCTAGAATCTGAGGTTTCCTTTTCAAAGGATTTGGATGGCTTCCTCCTTGCAGATCTACCGCCTCTTTCATACATCTCTCTGTGGGGCTGCTTCCACTTCCTGTGTGCAGCTCTCCTTTGCAAATTTCCCATGATTCTGGTGTCAGCAACACTGGAAATCTTCAGGGCAACATAGGCTTTATGCAGTGTCTGATCAGGGCCTCTGTACAGGGACTCCACCTCTGTTGTGATTGCCAGACCTCATTAATCACTTCTTTGTATCCATACAAGATCTCACAAGTCTTTCGATCTTATATTATTTGTGTCTTCAAAACTGCTACCATCTGGATGATAATGCAAAATTCAGTTGACAGATTCTCATAGACATTGTTGTCCTCGGTATTAGCTGTTTTTATGTGTTGTTGCTTACTAAGAGCAAGGAATTCTAAGAGCAAGGAATTCCTTAAGCTCTCTCGCTTTACATATTAAAGCTTTAGCTGAGTGTGGTTTTCCCCTGAGAAGGACTCTCAGACCCGCTGGAGAGAAGGAGGCTTTGCTTTTATGCCATTAAGCTCCTTAACGATTACAGTTTCCTTTGCAGCCTGTACTTTGGGGACAATTTGAAGACTTCTTGTGCCATTTTTCCCTTCATGCAGCATGTCTCAGATTTCTTTGTGTGCCACTTGGCTCTTTATGATGATGGATAAGCATAAAAGTAATCAATAGTAGACATTCTAGAGACTGTTGGGCTGTCTTGAAATCATGATATCAAAGAAATTAATTCATTGCTTTTTAATTTAGTCTTAGGTAAGTTGTCAGGACATGTACACAATGAAGCCAAATTCCATACAAATTCCAAAATATTATACAAATGATCTTTAGGTTGTTACTGATAGAGTCTTTGCTTCCACTTTTGCTAATGATTTGGATCTAAAATATCTGCATTACTCTCAGGATTGCACGCTTCCAGAATCTCATAGAGTGGTTGATAGAGCTCTGCCTATAACAGTCAACTACTTTTCTAATCCAGAGGTCCAAATTCTTCCAAAATGTCTCCAAAACATCTACACTGCCATGGTCTTCATAGCAACAACCCAAATTCTCAGTACAAACTTCTATATTCGTTACTTGTCTGATGCTGTGTGGTTTTCCTCTCTGGTTCAAGTTTTATATTTCTATGTACACCACTTGCACAGCATATAAACACCATGACCAAAAGTAGTCTATAGAAGAGAATAATTTTATTTAGTGTTCTTGAATGAGAGTTCATCATGAAACTGAAATAATGGCACCAGGTAACAGAAGCAGGAAAGTGATTGATGGGGCATGTATCATAGACACACAGAAGATGAGGTGAGGCTATACATACTTAAAACCTGCCCCGAGTAATACACTTCCCCCAGCATAACTGGACTTCCTCAAATAGCACCATCAACTTGAGACCAAATGTTCAAATATGTGAGCCTATGGGAGAAATTTCTCATTACCCTCATGTACAAAATCTGGATGTGAAGGGAAAAGTCAATGATATATGGATGAAAAATATACATTAGTATTTTAAGTATAAAATAATATAGCCTTGGGAAAACTGTAACATGAGGGCCTACTTGTTGGTTTCTGTCCTGCCCAGTTCCCACAGCTGGTAAGTCCCAAAGAAATCACACAGAAGTTACATTAGTTATAAACTGATTGGCCCATTAGCTCAGATTTCTTTTTAACTTTTATAACTTACATTAGTCCATTATTCTAGTGTATGTTAGCCAGATGGCTCAGTAGCTTTTTCGGTGGGGCAGGTCACATTTTGCTTCTTCTGTGGAAGGACAGGACTTGAGAAAGACCTTCCTTCTCCACAGAATACTCCTGTTCTCATTGTCCCTCCTCTACTTCTTGTCTGGTTGTCTTGCCTATACTTCCTGCCTGGTTACTGGTCAATCAGTGTTTATTTAAAACATAATTGATAAAATATAGAATTGTCCCGCACCATTGTTCTTCAATGTAGCATGCATTAATCCACCATATGATCCAACAAAAGCTACTTCTGTGTATATAGTAAAACAATTTAAAAGGTACATCCTCACAAAAATCCACATACCATGTCCAGCATAGCATTTTCATAGTAGACAAATACAGAGTAGAACAAGTGTCTACTAACTGATAAATGGCTAAATGAATGTGGGGTGCTCATTCTTTTACACAGTTATGAAAAGCAATAAAATACCAATAACATCATAACATAAATCAAACGTAAACTTTCTAAAAAGGCCAGAGAGGTGGCTCAGCCTTTAAGAGAACAAAGCATAAGGCTCCTACAAGACTCAAGGTCAAGTTCCAACATCCATGCCATCTGGCTCACGATCACCTGCAACTCAGCTTCAGGGGGTTCAGTTTCCTCTTCTGGCCTCTATGGGCACCTGTACTTACATATCTACCAGTAAGTAGATACATAAATGTAATTATTTAATTGACAATAGAACAAAATTTTCAGAACATCCTACAAGATGAAGTAAAAGACATAATCTGTGAGATTCCATTTAAACGAAATGTCCAGAATAGGAAAACACGGGTTATGTCCACAAATGAGGGATGGTGATAGGAATATGGCTGTGTCATAATAAGAGTGTATTGCCAATGATGGGTATTGATTTTGGAGTACTTTTTGGATAATGCAAGGTATACTGAACTAGTAAATATTGTTGTACTGGGTTTTATTTGTTTTTATTTGAGACAGTTGTTTATGTTTTTGTTTGAGATGGAGTTTCTTATATTTCCTTGATTGCCTGGAGTTGGGGTCTACCATGTAGACTACATTGGCCTTGGACTTGCTCTGGTCCTCCATCTTTGCCTCCTGAATACTGAGACTGCATGCATGAATCCTTTCACCTGGCTTGCAATATTACAAATACACTGAAATTCTATACTTTAGGTACTTTATAGTATCTGAATTGTGTGTCAATTTATCAATGAATGATAAGGCTAGGAAGCAAGTACTTGTGAAAAACCAAGGCCTGGAGACTTTGGTATGGAGACTCCTGCATATGAGCTGGTTTGGATTCTTGTTTGATATTTCAATATATTTAACAATTTTTTGTTTTTGAAATTTTTAATGAAGTGATAGAAACACAACTAAATTTTATGAATTCCATGTTAGATTTATGCTCTATTCCAAAGTTATCATTAAAAGATATTATAACTTCATGTAACAGATACAAGCTAAACCCTTTTTACCTATGAGAAAGCTTTCATCTTCTTTTTTTGTTCTTTCCACAGGCGACTCAATAATAATGAATTTACAGTGTTAGAAGCTACAGGGATATTTAAGAAACTTCCTCAGTTACGTAAAATGTAAGTCATTTGTTAGCTATATATAGACTGTCTGCAGTGTGTTTTTCTCTTACAAATTTTATATCTCTTTCCATTTTATTTCAGTGTCTTTTGAAACAGGAAAATATATTTTTAAAAAAGAGAAGTCCAGGGAAATTTCCATGTGATGACTGCATGGGGCATGAACTTAGGGTACTGTGTAAAAGGTAGTTTTCCGTGTGTTCACATGATGCCAAGCCAACCCTTAGCAACTTCCTCTAAAGCAGACAGCTGGTCTATAATGCGTCTGCAGCAGGAATCCAGCAATCTAAGCACCTTAAGATGGATTCGGCCATGTCTTGTAACTTCCTCAAGTATTCCCCAAACCATGGTGCTAGTTCTCTGTCAGCACATTCATGACAACTGTTTGACTTTTGCTTCATTAAGCTTTCATTACGAGATAGTCAAAATTAATGATTAGTAAACTGGCCGGACTGCTCATCTGTGTTACTTCATGTCCACAGCTCATATTTCAGTGTAAATTCTTAAGCTCAGCATTTTCATCAACATTCCATCCCTATCCCATGCCCTTGAGTAAAGGGAGAAGCAGGACAAAAGTCAAGTGGGCAAGGACCCAGGCATGCATGAGGAGGAAGCAGATGCATCATCCCACGGCACTTATGGCTCTCAGTCTCACATAAAGCGCTCCCCCAGGCACTGACACTGTTTTGAGCAAAAAGGACCAAACCTCTGCCTATGTCCTTCCCTATGTTAGGCTTCCTTGAGAACATGTTCTGAT
The DNA here is from genome assembly GCF_014885135.2 of Alexandromys fortis. NCBI lineage: Eukaryota > Metazoa > Chordata > Mammalia > Rodentia > Cricetidae > Alexandromys > Alexandromys fortis. The sequence goes on from NW_026067949.1 coordinate 8,456,391, forward strand.
TTCTTAATTATTTTCCTTCATGCCACTAACCCTACTGTCTTTTAGCAATAAAGGGTCCAGTGTCACAGGTCTTTACTGAGCAGTGCTTTATAGGCATAGAAAATAAATCACAAAACAAAGTAACAGGATTACTCCATTGGTAAAGTGTTGGTCTTATAAACATAAAGAGATGGGTTTGCTCCTCAGGTAAGGAAATCTAAATATAGTGGCCTATTCTCCCAGTGCTGGGGAGATAGTAACAACTGGGTTCCTGGAACCTGGTGGCCAGTAAGGCCAGCCTACTGGGCCACATAAGATCTTTATGTAACCAAATAATTGCCTTTAATAATTTTAGACTTCTGGGAATCATCGCAGTTCATTTTGAGTAAAATTAGGCTATATTTTGCTTTAATGGTTATTCTTAGCGTTACTGTTTTTTGGCTTCATGGATTAGAGAAACACCTACCAGTTTCTATAACCCTTGCAGTGAAAATCTTAAAAACTGTGGAAGACTTGGATGTTTATTCAGTAGATTAAAAATGACCAGATATATTTTTGGTGCATCTTGTGTTAGTGAGCAGGCATTTAAATCCGTGTCTCACACTGTTTATCTAGCAACTTTAGCAACAATAAGATCACCGATATCGAGGAGGGAGCATTTGAAGGCGCATCTGGTGTGAATGAAATTCTTCTCACCAGTAACCGTTTGGAAAATGTTCAGCATAAGATGTTCAAAGGATTGGAAAGCCTCAAAACACTGTAAGTATTTCTGATTCACATTAAAATGGCTTAGACTTCATTGTTCAGTATCCTCTGTGGAGACAGGTGAGATCTACTTTCCTCCTGGCCCAGTGGCTCAAATTTTCAGACATAACATTTAAACAGAATAACTGTGTTCATCCAGAGGATACATTTATCTGTCTCTGTAATGCGTCCGTAGAAAAGAGGCAATGTTTGTGATAAATCTTTCACTATCTATTGCTAAGAAAACATGCTAAGGGTTTTGTCTACATGGTTAATGATAGGGAGTTGGGATGGAATAAATTCTTTTTGTCTAACAAAATCTGTTTATGTAGAGAAGATAAGACTTAGATCAAACAGTAAATGCAACAGTTTGTCTTATTGAATTATTTCGGTGCGTCTTTGCAAATAGTGTTTGCCAAAAGTAATAACGTATAAACCAGAAGAGAGCAAAACCAAATTCAACAGCCATTGTCAGAGCACATAAAAGAATCTCTTTGCAAGCAAGAAGCAGCCTTTGGCAGTAAACACAAGCTCAAGCAATGGCATCTCACCTGACCCTGAATTCCGTGTATAATGGGAAAGTAGGAAATCCCCTGTTCCTTAAGACAGGAGGAGGGAAAAGGGTGTTTTTCTCTGATCAGTGGGATGTGTTAATATAACCCCAAGTTTAGGTATAATGTGTGTGTGTGTGTGTGTGTGTGTGTGTATCCCCTGCTCATGGGAATAGATACATACTGTAGCTTTGCACAGCTATCCTGGAATCCAATAATCCAGCATGGCCAGCATGTCAGCAATAGACCTCTCTCAGGGACCAGTTTTGAATCAACCTAAAATGGTATGCAAACAGTTGCTATGTGTGTTTGTGGGACATATACTGAGAGTGTGTGAAAGGATAGCCAAGAAAATGCACCATCGGGCCTGCATCTGCACTTCCCTAGGCTGTTTCAGGTTACTAAACAAATGGCAATACCTCCCTTCTTCCACAGAAGTTGCGTGCTCATTTATTGTTAATGTCATCCTTCCTTCACACACCAGTACTATGGAGAATGTAGGGGGCATAGATTAGAACTTCACCCATTTCAGCCCATCTCTGCTGCCACAGTGGGATACCATAGTCTGAATACTCCACACATATTTTTTATGCTTCCGGACGTAGACGTTCACCGTGAGGTTGAATTTGTGTTTCAACCTTCTGTCTAGGTCTCAGGCTTCCTTCTTGGCCAGTTTCTTGCCATAAACACACATGACCTTCATCTGCATCCTCAGGTAGAGGAAGGGAGAGTGAGTGTGATGGGTGAGATCTCCGCTGTGTCTTCTTTTTATGTATAGGCTTGTAAAACGGTGAAGACCTTCTCTAAAGGCAGTCCCATTGGTGATAAAAGCTTTAAGGTATGAATTAGGGGAGTCACAGTTCAGTCAATAGTATTACCTTGACAACATGTCAAGCATTTGCTTCTATGAGATACAGTCAAATGACAAGGCCTGGGAGATCTCTGAAATCATCTTTCTCCAACTAATTTCCACTGATAAGCTCCTGCTGTTTATGCTGTAAGGCGTGAATAAAGCACCTGCAGTCTCCATACAGTTGTGCCAGGGAGAATGGAGCAGCCAAGAGCCAAACAACTACTAGAGTAGATGTGTCTGGTTCTATCTATTCTTCCACACTGCCTCTGAGGTTTGGTATTCTAAACATTTGAATAACATCCCACCCTAAACCTCTTAACGCCTCTGCTCTAGTCAGCTAACTGGTAATCCATGTGTAAATTTCAGCAAGTTATAAAACATCCTGAGACATCAGACAAAATTTGCTGTACGCATGAGTGCTGCGCACCGCGCCCCCGTGTCTGTGCTCTGTGTGCTAGAACCCAGTTTGCGAGCTCCAGGCAAGGGGCTGGGGGTTGAGAATACAGACCCAGAGACAGACCAACACGCAGATTTTTTTAAAATTTATTTATTTATTAAAGATTTCTGTCTCTTCCCCACCGCCGCCTCCCCTTTCCCTCCCCCTCCCCCAATCAAGTCCCCCTCCCTCGTCAGCCCAAAGAGCAACACGCAGATTTTTTTAACACTGATACCAAAGCCCCAAGAATGCCCCCTTTATTGTGTTCAGGGGTAGATTCTATAGAGATAGCCACGCCCCAGCCAAACCCACCAGAAACCACTCTCCTGCCATCAGGAACTCCTGAAGGTCCCATGCTCAGAGCAGCTGTAGGCACTCAGATCAGGGGAAAACAAGTTGTTTACAAGAAATTCAGGATCTGGGGTCTCACTTCTCCCAACACATGAGCTGATGGTTTTGTTGATGTTGTTTTTGTCTTTTTTTTTTTTTTTTTTACTTTTTATCAAGAGAGGAGTTTACTTCAGTTCCTCCTACGATCTCTTAACTCCAGTAAGATTAAGACCACAGATCTCCATTATTCTTTTCAAAAGATACTGTGCATTTGTTTCTAACGAGTCATTGATGCCTGGATAAGAAGACATCTTTATTCTTTTCTACAGTTTAGCAGAAAGAAAACATTCTTATTTCTGTTTTATTATCAAACATAGAACTTTAAAACAACAACATTCTCAACATCTGTCTTAGTTAGGGCTTGTAGTGTTGTGACAAAATGCAATGACCAACGCAACTCAGGGAAGAAAACTTTAATTTCTTCTTCCACTTCAACATCATGGTTCATCATCAAAGGGAGATGTCAGCAGAATCTCAAGGCAGGAACTGATGCAGAAGCCAGGAGTGAGTTCTCATTGCTTGACTTTCTCTTCATAGCTTGTTAAGTCTCCTTTCTTCTAGCACCAAGGATCTCCATCCCAGGGGGAGCACTGCCCACGTTAGTGGGCTTTCCCATATCAATCGCCAATCAAGACCATGCACCACAGGCTTTTCCATGCACTGATATTGCAGGGGCTTTTTGTCAATTGAGGTTTTTGTCTTTAAAAATGATTCCACCTTGCATCAAGTTGACATAAATCTAGCCAACACATTATCTTTCTCCTTTTATATTTGCCATTCTATTGGCAGAGCAATTACTCTGAGTATAGAAAGACGGCTAAATTAATTTTTCATGAGTTCTGAATAATATGTAATGCAACTCCAAAGTTGTGTATGAGGGTTTCTTCCGTTTGAAAACCTCCAAATAAACAGCACAGGAAAGGAGGAATTGGGAACTAAGCCAGAGCTTTAGCAGTGGTGGGGAAATAATAACAGTGTTAATCCTGTTAACGACAGTGTCAAGAAAAAAAAAAGAGTTTATTTAAAACAAACCTATTTAACTTTTGTTGTATATTACACTTATGCCTTTTGGGAGTTCTGAACTTGAACCTAGGAACAGATTTTTCATAAATAAAACAATCTGATGCAGGCTTTGTGGATGCTCAGTCACACTTGACTCCCTCTGCTCCTGTCAGACAGTGAGTCACTAAGTCCCCAAGATGCCCTCTCCGTCTGCAGGGTCTATTGATTCTCTCCGCCCTCTTTTTCTTCTCTCTCAAATGTCACACTATTCTGGATACATAAATCACTGGGCTCCAAGGACACAAGCAGGTGACTGAGGACATTATGTGATGAGGCAGATATAATTATATCATCAAAAGGAAGCATGTTACCCTCATCATGGGACTGTAAATCCACACAGGCTCAGCATGCTTTCTGTGACTTAATATAGGCACTGATTATTTATGCATTCTCTTATTGCGGGATGGTATCCAGAATATACCCATTCCTCGGGAAGCAAATATTCAAACTAGTGATGAATGCTACATGTTTGCTACATGTTCATCTCTAAAGGGCAAAATTGAATGCCTGATATTTCATCTCCATAACAGTGTTCTTTCCCTTCCCCCAGGATGCTGAGAAGTAATCGAATTAGCTGTGTTGGGAACGAGAGTTTCATAGGACTCGGCTCTGTGCGTCTGCTTTCTTTATATGACAATCAAATTACTACAGTTGCACCAGGGGCATTTGATACTCTCCATTCCTTATCTACACTGTAAGTAGAAAATCTCCCTTTTTTTTTCCCCCAGTGGTTCCCAACCTTCCAAATACTATGACTCTTTAATACAGTTCCTTAGGTTGTGGTGAACCCCAACCATAAAATTATTTTTGTCTCTGCTTCCGATTTGTAATTTTGCTGCTGTTATGATTCATAATGTAAATATCTATGCATTCTGGTGGTCTTGGGCAACCCTGTGAAAGGGTCATTCAACGGCCAAAGGGGTTGCAACCCACAGGTTGATAACCCCTGCCTTTATCTATGACTTGTAATGGTGTATTATAATTCTTATTGTTTTTTAGTATTCTTTTAATGAATTAATAAATATCCCATGAGAACACAACCAAGTATTTGGGAATTTTAAAAAGGACAAATTTATGTTAAACTTGCTTTAGTTGTTCTAAAATTATTACCATTTTTATTAGACAGAATTTGATATATATATATTTATTCCTCAGTTATTTGTTTTTATAATAATGGGATGCATAATGGGGCTTAGATTTAGAATTGTAAATTATTCTAACATGACAATACTGTAAGTAAATGTCACAGGTTTCCTCTTATATCCTAAACAATAAATATTTTCATCCATAAGTACCATAAACACTGAATTGATAGAATTATTACTAACCAACAACACTCTCGAAGGATCATTTATAATGATAAGAGGTATATAAAAACGAACAGACCAATAGTAAAAGCTAGTCAATAGAGGTTACTTCCTCTGGCTGCAAAAGTATAGAAGGAATGGGTTGAGCCTGTCTGAGATAATATTTTATGTAAACAACTTGAAACTTGAGAATACTTCTAGGTCTACAAACAGAACTCTGCAAACATTTAAAAATAACCCTTGGACAATGTATTTCAGGACTTTTGTAAATCAATTTCTGAACATGATGTTTGCTATTACAGCTCTAATAATGGATGATATCCTGGCCACAACAGTTTCTTAATATCCTAACCTAACTCAACATAATGGGGAATACAGATAGTTAGAACAATTCCAAAAGCATGTTTGACTCTGCTCAAGTCACTGAAAAAAAAAAAAGTGAAGTAAGCATCCATCCATCAGTGAAGTACTTATTCCCTTTTCCACATGAAGTGTGACATTTCACATGGAGTGACTAATCTGTGCATATTAAAGATGGCATGTTTATAAATAATGGGATTGTCGATAGGTTTGTGCTTAAGTATGAGATGCCAAAAATATTGAGATTTCTAGAAGTAAATTCATTTTTATAACTGGCATTTAATCAACTCAGTTGTCAGTTTAGATAAGAAAGCTATTCTCTGGAGCAAACGAGAGATGAAATCGCGAGGTGACAAATTAAGGGAATAGCTGTTGTCAGGTTAAACTCAATAATATAAGGTAATCAGCCTTCATCTTTATATTAAATTACTACTTTATCAGCATGGAAGAGTTTGACAGTAAGTTAGATCTCTGACATATTTAAATTATTCCTAAGTATAGCATCTATCAGGATTCACTGCATAAACCCTAAATTGGCTGCCTTCACTATTTTTTGCATGAAGTTATTCGAAGAATTCTCTTATGAGATAACATTGTCCTTTGGTTCCTGACATACACATTTAGGAAAAAAAATGTGCATGACATATTTTGTGTGTCACTGTGTGCATCTAGGGGAATGGACATACAAAGACTAAGTAAATGTACTACTGTAGCCAGAATAGTGTGGAGAACTGGTCACCTAGGATTTGGAAAAATAAGAAAATGAACTCTAAACTGTGCATTGTTTGTATACGGTGCTTAGAAACCTCTTGGCCAATCCGTTCAACTGTAACTGTCATCTGGCATGGCTGGGAGAATGGCTGAGAAAGAAAAGGATTGTAACAGGAAACCCGCGATGCCAAAAGCCCTACTTCCTCAAGGAAATCCCAATCCAAGATGTAGCCATTCAGGACTTCACCTGTGATGACGGTAAGAAATGCATGGCAAATCATGGGTCAGTAGCCTTTCATTCAGAGGACCAACGAGATGCTCTGTTGTCCAAGGGAGTATACTTCCTTTAGTACAGTAGGACAGGGCAGCAAGCAGGGCTTATGGGCTGGCAAGAATGTTTTCAAAAGCAGCTCTTAAGACATGGTCCAGTTCCTACCTAAGGACTGTGCCATGTTCTGCTTTGTTCTGTTCTTTGTTCTTAGCAGCAAAGCAATTGTTCTAGGGTTTCCCTTTCACATTTAAGCCCACTTTCTGCCTGTTTATAAAGGTTCAAGGAGACTTCCAAGCTCCCAACTTGTAAATGATACTCATAGAGCTTATTTTTAACTTCTTCTCAGCGTGTCTTTTAGGAGCTACCATGTCCAGAGGAGAAAAATAAAAGAAAACAAACAAAACCCACTGTAACATAGAAGTCCTAACAAATCAACAGAAGTCAGGCTCCCATTTCTAATGCTCTCTGCCATTGCTTTCCATTCTCATTATAGTTTTATGAGGTGGGTGGAGCAAGTTGTTTTATTGCCAGTGAGCAGGGAACTAGTTCAAATTCTATATTTTTAACAAGAGGTGTTCATGCAATTCTCCTAAACATGTGAAGAAAATCTGTCCTTTTATGTACATTTCTTTGCGATTTCTCCTTAACCCAGTTTATGTTGGAATATCCTTACTTAAAAGTATATAAGTAGCTGAAAAAAAATAAGTAACTGTGAAAATTGTGTAAGTTGTTCAAAATTTTAAGCTGTTTTTTTTTTGAAATTCTGCTTTAGGGAACTAGAAAGGAGTGCATATATAGTGTTAATCTGTAAGTGATTTCTTCATAAGTTGTTATATAGCTCAAGATCCTTGTGTTTGTCAAATTCATATGAATGTATAAAGTCCACTCTAACCCCTTCAAAAATTTGTGATTTTCTGTATTTTATGTGGTGATCTAGGAAACGATGACAATAGTTGCTCGCCACTCTCTCGCTGTCCTTCGGAATGTACTTGCTTGGATACAGTAGTCCGATGTAGCAACAAGGGCTTGAAGTTCTTGCCTAAAGGTATCCCAAGAGATGTCACAGAACTGTAAGTAGAGTTTGTTGGCCTTCTTTTCTCTCTATTCCTGGGATTGAAGTCTGTGACACAACCAGCGTTCCATAAATTGCAGTTTGGGAAGTGTTGCATAGTTAATTTATTTGCAATGTCAAGTGTGCTCTATACTTGACTCCTAGCACAATACTTAACCATATGGGACAATAATTATTTGGGAATAGAAGAAATTGGCATAACCTTTGTTTTTTAAATGCAACATTGTCTCTTTGGAATCCTCAGTGTCCTTTAGATACAAAAGGCATGTGGCCAACTGTTTTTCATGCTTGCATAACTGATATCTAAATATAAAGTGCATGGCCAATATCCATCTAAGTAGACCTGCAGACGCCAGTCCTTCAGCTCAAAGACCTATGGCTGAATCCATGCCACGTATTCAGAATGTAATACAGCAGAAAATCGTGCAAGAATAAAGATTCAACTGTACCCGATTCATTCCATTCCTCTACAACTAAACTAGAATTTGATGGGAAAATGTATTATCTAAATCAAAGGAAGTCACATAATACTTGTTTAATTTTTGTTTATATAGAATTATAGATCAGTGTTTTAAATCCACATGTGGCTTCTGCTGATATGTGCCTATCATGCATGGAAATGCATGCAAGGGACACCACATAATGAGCTATCATCAACATCTGTGCAGTGTGCACCATGGCTAGCGAAGTTCGAGAATGTTTTTGCTTATTGCCTTCAAGGCTTTTGGCTAAGATCAAGTGAAAAGCATGTCTCTTCAGTTTGCCAGGGTCTCATTTTTCAAGTCATGTTCAGTTCATGGATCCTATTTTGGTCCTAAGTAGAACACTCAGAGAAGAAGACACAGTCGTAGCATATGGGGAAAATGTGTTCCTTAGATTCAAAATGCTGTTAAATGTTCAGTTTCTTTCTCTTTCTAACAAACACTAGAGTTAATTGGCTGTAACCATTGTGTTTTGTGTGTTTAATTACACAACTGTTGTTTCAATATTTTTCAGAAGATGATATGGGCTCGTAACCCTTCCCCACTCCCTATTGCTATAAGCCTGCATTATATATGCAAAGAGAAGCTCTATAAATAACCCAGTGAGGATTATGACATTCACACCCTCGTTGATATTAAATATTTTTCTTTCATTTTAGCTCACCTTTTGTCTTCGTCTTATTCAAAAAACATTAATTATTCTTTCATGGGTGCACTGAACTCCATTTCTTGTTTCACCATATCTGTGCTATATATGTATTTCTTCACTGAAGTTGAGTCTTTAGTCTACGTCACACTAAAGCTCATTTTTAAATAGTTTAAGTTTCTTTTCTATAAGTAAAATTTTTTCTATATAGAACAGGAGAATACTAATTCATCTCTTGAGATCCAAGTTTTACCTCCTGGAAAGATTATTCGTAGGATCTAACCAAGTCAGCAAGTTCCTTCTTGCCAGTCGTATATATTCTTATATTAGAAAATGTGCCTGCGTGTATGGCGCTAAATTATTAAGAATGTCGCAGAATTACAATGTATTGGTGGACAAGTATAGCAAATGGTATTCATTAGTTTTAATCATTGCCATGTATCTCCCCCCATTTAGACATGCAGATTGTTCTGGGTCTTTTTTTGTCTTGCTGCTACATTTCTGGGAGAAAAGGAAAGTGTTGAAATTCGTGGAACGCTGCTTCCCTCTAGTGGTAGGAAAACCAAAACGAAACAAACCAAAACAACTAGAAAAATTAAGGAAACAAGGCAAAGCAATGCATAAATATGTACCAGAAATTTGAGTATTCAATCAGAAGTCATAATATGACTTGTAATCTCACATTGACCACACGTATGCATAGCCTGTGCATTTTATAGACCTACTTATATTTTGAAATATTATACCTCAGTTAACTTTCTGGCTTTTCCTATCAACATGACAATTCTAACTTCAACTTCAAGATTGGTCACTGCACTGGAGCAGGAAAAGCCACATTTCTAAAGGGCCAGAATTGTTACCAGTTCCCTTGCTGGCAGAGGACCCGAGTGCTGCAGGCTCTTCAGCTAGAGTCTGTTGCCTGGGAAAGGAAAGCTTTGAGAAAAGATTTTTTCTTCTTCTTGTGACATCATGGATATAACCCCCAACCTCCATTTTATTTTGTGTCCTGTCAGTTAGCTGATTTCTTTGTGACTAGGCTGTGTTATGACCCCAATACAAGGACAAAGGTGTATTTTTATTTGAAAAATACTTTTGCATTCTCATGCTTCTTTTTTTGTACTTAAAAAGTTTTATGTTATTCTGGGAAAGCTCTTGAGACCTCTCTCACCAAGGAGATATGTGACACTAAACCTACTTTGAGGTTACGTCTCATTGCTCTTAAATATCTCCTTAAAACTGTCCATTGTTATTTAACGATTATGTCAAGATCTGTGTATATACAAGCAATGAAGAGAGTACTTAGACTCAATACCTAGGTTTAGCTAATAATTCCTCAACTTCATGGTGCTGTCTCTAAATACAAATAAACTGGAGGCCACATAAAAATGTAAGTCACTGGATGGACCTTTTTACTGGTACAAAAATGTCTAGATGTTTGGCTTACTTTCCTGGCTAAACCACAAAGAACTGGACTCACCATTCTGCCTTAGGTTTCTGCATCAGCGTAAGTGAGCCACAAAGAGTTCTAGATTGAACCCCCGTGTGATGTGCCCTCTACTTGTCATGAATAATGATCTCAGCTTGGAATATGATCTCTCAAGGAGAATTCTGCCAAGTTGTGCCTCATCTCTGTTCAAAGTAAATATTGTTCATTTGCTTTGTGATTTCCCACTGCCACTTTGTAAGGCGACCTTGTTATGTCCTTGTTTTTAGGTATCTGGATGGGAATCAGTTTACACTGGTTCCCAAGGAGCTCTCCAACTACAAACATTTAACACTTATGTGAGTAGAATATCTTCCCACCTTTAACTTATTTTATTTCATTAAAAGGGGAATGTCAAGCGGCAGAAGATTTAGAGAGTCACTGGCAGTAACTCGCCCGGATCCTGGATCACTGTGGTTCAGGATCGCTAGCTCCATCTCTGTGGAATAACGATCTTGTGATGGGGTGTCTTAGGGAAAACATCTCTACTCAAAGAAGCAGCAATCCAATAACGTCTCAGAGGGAGAAAAGCTTCCAAACAGTAAAACTGGATGATTTATTGATACGATATAGATACTTGTTTGAAGTCAAGAAAAGAGTGGGGAATATTTCATTTTATATAGTAAATAAAATATGGTCAAAACTGTCCTGAAAATACATGTTTTGCTTTACTTTCTTATATGAGACATGTTAAAATAATTTAGGGACTATAAATATTAAATTTCATTTTATACAGGCATGTGGATTTAAACTCTATCTAATACAGTGAAACAATGATCCTGACATTCTGAGTATAAATTTCAAAATATTAATTATATATTCATTTGAGATTTCTATCTTTAAAAAATAACTCGTTTCTTTTTCTGTGAATTAAGTGATTTTATGGTGACAGTTTGACCCATTATAAAAATAGCTTTCATAACAACATGTAACTATTTTTTTAATTTGGAGTAGAATTTCAACATCCAAACTATGGATTATAAAGCTCCTATCATTTTCACAATTACTTGTGTACTTTTTGCTTGTATTTTGGAAAGTAAATACAAGAATAGATGACCCTTACCTCTTACTGATCTTCCATTTATTCATGTGTTGGATTTTGATCCATGAGAAATAATAGCTACCTATAATGATTATATATACACACATATATGTATGCTAGCAAATAGGTATATGAATGAATGATGTGATCATACAGAGAATATAATAATAGCCATGTAATATATTTCACAAGTAAAAATTACATAGTGCATTCTGAAAATTCCAGTTAGCAACATTCAATGTCTTTACATATTCACTAAATAAATATTTATTGAGGGCCTTCTCAGTTAATGGTTTAGACAAAGGCCAAAGCAGGGTGTTTTTATGATGACAATTTAATTGTAATGAACTTGCGGACTGTTTCAATTAGCAAATTTGATTATGTGTATTAGTGAACATTTATGTCAGTTGTGGTAAAGAATGGAGAGTTAATGGATCTGTAACAACTGGTGATGTATTTTTAACCCTAATGGACCTTTAACAACTGGTGGTTTATCCTAAGAATGAATGCGTTGTTATTCTAGTTAATAGCAAACACCCTGTCTTCTCTTTTCTGTTTTAGAGACTTAAGTAACAACCGAATAAGCACCCTTTCCAATCAAAGCTTCAGCAACATGACACAGCTTCTGACCTTGTGAGTTTGAAAGTGTGGAACTGAATATTCACTTCTTCGTGAGGCAGGAAGGGTTTACTAGATGGGTCCTGCTGAAGAAGAGAGAGTCTGATCTTTTGGAGTGTAAATACCATCTAGAGAAACAGACAAAGCTTCCATAAACCACAGAGAAAAGCTACTCAGAACTTTGGCTTGGTATAAAACACAAAATATTTATGTTCATGACTGTTATTAAAATCCTTACATTAAGCTTTCAGGGCATCTTGGTCATTGTCCTATTGCTGTGAAGAGACACCATGATTATGGCAACTCATAAATGCAAGCCTTTAGTGGGGCTTGCTTAGAGTTTCAGAAGTTTAGTCCATTGGCCTCATGGCAGGAAGCATGGTGGCATGCAGGCAGACATGGTTCTGGAGAAGTATTGGAGAGTTCCACATCTGCATCTTCAGGCAGGAGGAAAAGAAAGGGCTTGGAAAGGGCTTCTTGCAGCCTCAAAGCCTGTGACACTTCTCCCAACAAGGTCTCCTCCTGACCCTTTCAAATAATGTCATTCCCAGTGACCAACTATTCAGATCTCTAGGCCTATGGGGCCATTATCATTCAAACCACCACACAGAGCCTGATATCTGAGCCAGAGAATAAGTGAGGCATGTGTACACAGTGGGGAAAGTTTCCAAGTTACACTTAGGAAATGTATCATTTTAAGATTAGAACACATAGATGAGCAATGTAAATCATGTATAAATATATTCAATTGATAAACTGCTTAAATAGCCAGTCTCAAATGGCTTTGTTTTAAAATAACGTTTGTATGTTATTAGATTCCCAAGTTAAATAAATTGACATGTTTCCAATTGCAGAATTCTCAGTTACAACCGTCTGAGATGTATTCCTCCACGAACCTTCGATGGATTGAAGTCTCTTCGGTTACTGTAAGTATCCTGTGTTTAATCACCTTTATGGGTAATCTGAGTTATGAGCTATCTTTTGAGTGATGTCATCACTTTGTTTCTCGGTTATTTTGTCATGTATGTGCTACGTTTTGCTGTATATTTGAAATTGGGACAGTTGTATTTTTATTAATACAGGATAATTCCTCTTTGGTAAAACTTGTTGCTGTGGTAGTCATTTACTGATAATCTGTAAGACTAAAGCATACATTTCATTTATCTCCAGTTAACTATTATAAAAATAACAGAACAGCGTTTCTTTAGATATCACGTTGTACTTGATTACTTTTTCCCTGAAATGTATGCGTTTGATGTATTCTTCCAGGCTTTGTTCTTTGATTATATCCTTATATCCTAATATCTGTAACCCAACAGCTATGGAACTCTTAACAGACTTGAGTAGGATCCTTTTTTGGTCTTCCATTAGCTTCTTTTATTTAACACTATAGTATGTTCCTCTTCTAATGTGTAGTTGTTTCTCAACTGTTTAACGGCTACAGGGTATTCCTTAGATTGTAGAAACAGCTTTATTAGCTATCTCTCTCCTCACTATCATTCAGATTAATGGCAAGTTATTATTATTTCTCATAACACTCAAGCCATCTATACTTTCATTTTGCTACAAATGCTCTAACGTGAAAACATGGTTTAGAAGGGCAGTTCTGCTCATGACGTTGGGATAGTTCCAGAACTGTCAACTTGTCCCCCGACAATATTTTTTGCATCTTTTTATTATTATTATTATGATTATTTCAAATTTTCACCTCCTCCCCTCCGCCCATTCCTCTCCTCCTTCCTCCATTCCCCTTCCCCCTCCCTCTCCAGTTCAAAGAGCAGTCAGGGTTCCCTGTCTTGTGGGAAGTCCAAGGTCCTTCCCCCTCCATCCAGGTCTAGGAAGGAGAGCATCCAAACAGACTATGTTCCCACCCAGCCAGTACATGCAGTAGAATCAAAACCCAGTGCCATTGTCCTTGGCTTCTCAGTCAGACCCCCTTGTCAGCCATGTTCAGAGAGTCCAGTTTGATCACATGCTCCATCAGTCCAGATGGTCTTGGTGAGTTCCCATTAGATCAGCCCCACCGTCACAGTGGGTGAACACACCCCTCGCGGTCCTGACTCCCTTGCTCATGTTCTCTCTCCTTCTGCTCCTCATTTAGACCTTGGGAGCTCAGTCCAGTGCTCCAATGTGTGTCTCTGTCTCTACCTCCAACCATCGCCAGATGAAGGTTCTATGGTGATATGCAAGATATTCATCAGTGTGTCTATAATATAGGGCCAGTTCAGGCTCCCTCTCCTCAGCCGCCCAAGGAACAAGCTGGGGACATCTCCTTGGACACCTGGAAATCCCTCTAGAGTCCAGTCTCTTGCCAACCCTAAAACGGCTCCCTTAATTAAGATATCTACTTTCCTGCTCCCATATCCACTCTTCCTCCATCCCAACTGTCCCATTCCCCTAAGCTCTCCCCATCCCCCCCCTCCCCCCTTCTCTCTCCCCATCTCCCCTTACCCCCCAACCCCGCCCCCAAGCTCTCAATTTTTGCCTGGCAATCTTGCCCCAGACAATATTTTGTCAGTTAATTAACAGATTCTCTTTTCCACCCACAGTTTCATAGAGTGCTCTTTTCAAAGCACATTTGTAAACTTTTCGTACTATTATTTTAAGAATCCTTTTCCTTTTCTCTGGCACACTGGAAATTATGTTTCCTCGCTGTTCAGTTAGCATTTCTAATGACTATAGCATTTGACTTGTATGTTTAATGAACATTTGTGGTGCATGTTCTAGGGGAGCCTGATGACTTCATTACCCATGACCTGTTAGATAATCTTCATTATGAACACAGACATCTGTTCCGTTACTATTGGTTTTACATTTGTTAATTAAAGAATCAAATTTCTCTTTCAGGGTTCTGATATATTCCCTCCAGTTTCTTGCACACAACCAGCCCTTTAACAGATTTTATTTTACAGTCTCTGAGATTTATATTGTCCTTTTGAAAGTTTCCCCCACCCTATGACTACACAAATAGTGTATTTTACTTTAAAGAATTGGTAATTTTAATTTTATATTTAATTCTTCAACCTGGAATTTATTCTATGCAGAGGTTAATTTTTTTTCTTAATAGATATCTGCTGTTCAAACATAGCTTCCAGAATAGATCACTTTCTTCCACTGACTTAAGTGTTTAATAAAAATGAAGTCTTTGTACATGTAGGGATATTCTTCTGAACTTTCTTTCTCACCTTTAGGTCTCTACATGGAAATGATGTTTCCGTTGTGCCAGAAGGTGCCTTCAATGACCTTTCAGCCTTATCACACTTGTGAGTACCTGGCTCCTGGTTGCAGTGCTGGGATCAGATGCTCTCTGCTGAGCACATTCGGGAGTGTTCTCTACCTCCCCTTTGCTGGAATATAAGCCATACTTGATTTCATCTTTAAAGAAAATGCAGAGAGTTACAAATTGGATATCTTATCACCTACAAGGAAATTTAAATTTCTCCTTTTGACTGGAAGTCTCCATTAATTGGGTGGTTTCTGCTGAGCTAAAGGTGCCTTTTCTATGAACATAGATTCCCAGCAGCACTGTCCGTTCTCTCGTTGTTCTCTGATTCTTACCCAACTCCACTTCCCAAAGCTGCGTCCCACATACCACTTCCTCTATGAATCATACACCGGGTCAGTTAACCTAGATTCATTTAGACTACAAATATTACTTCTCATCGACAGTAATGCTGTGCAATACTGACATTGGCACGACTCAATATTTTATAGTCAGATAGTGCTTTGTGACGTTTCTTTGTATGTGCTCTCTCCGCAATCCATTTCTAACCTCCATAGTTATACATGCAATGAATATTATACTTGGAATAAATATAGAGGTAGAAATAGATCACATATATCGCCATATATATGTATATATATGAATACATGAATGTATGTATGGCTATAAAGAAAAATATATATGTAAAATTCAGGCACTGAAAGTTAGCACTGTTGAATGTCCTGTTACTAAATGTAATATTAAGATATCAATCCTAGGAGGGAAGAGGTCTGTCCAAGACTAAGAAGCTTCCCAGTGTGATGTTACACTTAAATCCAACAGTCATATTTATCTGGTTCTTCCTGAGTGTCAAAGAGACTTTGATGTCAGTAAAATTCACAAATTTTAAAAATATTAGATATTTAGAAAATTCAGACAGACAGTGAAAGAATGATATCCTGTAGTTAATCTTGTTTTGACTGAATTTACACACTCCTCAGATGTTCTGTTCATGAGATACAGTATGAGTAAATAGTTATTTTGGGGGTGTGGTTGCCACTGTCTGAGAGAATCCTAAAGAAAGGAGGAAATGCATTTAGGGTCCTGGAACAGAAAAGGCCACACAGCATGAAAGATGGCTATCCTGCTTGACCTGAGAAAAGAGTTCCTTAGATGACTCTCGCCAAAACAGTGATCCAGTTCAAATGTCTTTGTCTTGTCCCTGATCAGCCTTGCTTCTCAGTTACACATTTTTCTTTCATGTTGAGGCCATTAATAACTCTTTTCACCCACTTCTCTCTCCTCTGATTCAGGAGAGCATTTGGAAATGTCAATAGACATGAGAACAAATTAGTCAAAAACATCATTCTGCTCATGTTTTGATTTGAACTGTGTCGGGCAAAAGAAACAATTACTTCATTGTGACGCTTGATTCAAATTGGACATTTATTCTTAGAATATAAGGTGTTATGATTTTACAAATATATTTTAGAGGGTTTCCTAAAGATGAATGAGATAGATTATGATTAAACTATAACCCTCTGTTACTAATCAGAAGGTATTAATTGTGTTTTTAAAAACTGCCTTACCTACCATAATTTCTGTGTCCAAGCATGGTGAGTTTCTGAACCCGCTAATTAATCCACTCATTAATGATAACTTATTATTAATATTGCCCTCACATATAGCTATTTTAAATAAAATTAGATAATTATTTACATAAGCGGGTTATCCCAGCTCCTGCAGGCTGTGGTGATGTCAGACATGCAAGCGGCTATCTCTTGTCTCCTCCATTACTATTAGTATTTGTATAACTAAATGCAGGGTTCTAAAGAGAGACCAGAAAATGGCAGACCAGAGAAAGTGTAAATAAGCTCTGGAGAATGGGCTTCATTTGTCTTGATGATGTTCCCTTAACTGAAGCAACATCTCTAGCCTTTTTCATCTAATCAATATTCCCATATAGTATAGACTTTTCATATCCACTGTCACCTCCCAGAGAGGTCAACCTGCACATTACAGACGTCTTCTAAATTTTGCTGCTGTGTAGCTACTACTGAGGATGACATGTGTTTGTCCATATTTCGATCACCTTAGAAATGAGAGTTCTTGGAGGGGTTGGTCAAGAATAAGTTCCTGTTTATAGTAGAGTCCTCAGAATCTTGCATGGTAACTGTTTTCTCAGTAAATAATTGGAGAATGCAAGGAGTGCTAACGTGTGCTTGGAACGTACTTACATCCAAGGTAAATGTGTCTCTTCACATATGAAGATACCTTGTAAAGCCCAAGAAACTGTTATCATAATTTTTCCCTGCTTCACCAAAATAAAAAAAAAGTGGTAATCTGCAGTTTCGCCATTTTATTTTAAATTGTTGGCATCAACAAAACCATAGGGATTTTTCTACTGAGCATCACTGTGAACCTGTTCCGTTAGGAAATAACAATACTTCCATACTTGTGTGTGTGTGTATGTGTGCTTTTGTGGTGTTCTTTTTCCAGAGCGATTGGAGCCAACCCTCTTTACTGTGATTGTAACATGCAGTGGTTATCCGACTGGGTGAAGTCGGAATATAAGGAACCTGGAATTGCTCGCTGTGCTGGTCCTGGAGAAATGGCAGATAAATTGTTACTCACAACTCCCTCCAAAAAATTTACATGTCAAGGTATGGCTTTTAAGGATTTGCAATTCTTTTGAAAAGCTCTCTGCATTCATTACCACAGAAATGGCAGTCTCTTGTGAGTAAACTTCAAAGGTCTAGTTGAAAAGAGTTTGTGATCTCTGCCCATCAACTTGAACAAGGGAGGCCATTTCCTGTGATTCCTAATTAAAGATCTGTGCTCTTCAAATCCATCTTAGATCCACTGGAATGGATAGATGTTCTTGAAAATGTAGGCAGAAATGCACAAATTGAAAATGGCTTTCTTTGTTTCTAATCAATAAAATGTTTTGCTTTTGCTTTATCTGAATATGTCCCCACTCCCCTGCTTTTAGCATTGCCAGGGCCTTGTGGCTTTCTCATCTCAGGTAAGCAGAACCAAGCCAAGCCTCCCAGTGTTCCAGCCAGGCCTCCTCACTCACCCCCGCCTCTGTGCTGAGATTCCCTGTGTAAATACTCCCACTTGCTTGCTTCTACTCCTGCCTCTTCCCTTACTTGCCCCTTTGCTGATGTACTTGTGTAAATTCTAAATAGTATCTTCTCTCATTCTGAGAATAGTAAATGTAAACATTCATAGTATAAAGAGAAAATCGAAGTGGACAAATAAAAACATTAGTAAATATTTTTTGCAAAAAGAAATAAAACTAAGTATTGGTCACATAATGTATACATACTCACTGTTAGAATTATTTCATACATCATTCTATTCACAGAAATCAAATATGTGGATTTAGTTGATAATTTTTGTCATTCTTCTTAACTTGTTAATATTTCTAAAAACCTACTCAGCATTACTAGAAAAGAATATTGAAAGTTCTATATGTAAAGTAAGACAATATAAAGCCTTGATATTATGGAATACAGAGCAGTTTGTGGTGTGATTAATCCATCCTACATTTTCATTCACTTCTAAAAAAAAACTAAGCCTCTAAAACTTGTGTTTTTAAAAACTGCCTTACATACCCATAAAGAAAAACTTATTTAAGGAAACAACACGGGGTAGCGGCTCATCTCATGCACTGTGAACCCCAGTTGACCTGGTTAAATCCACGGGCTAATTTTCCAGTACCTTAGGAAAACCTAATTTTATGACATAACCATACTGTGTCTCAGTTTCCTCATGTGTGAATAGACATACTAGTATTAGCATGAACTAATTTTAAGATTAAACAAGTGGACAAGGCTGAAGAGGTAGCTTAGTTTGTCAAGTGCTTGCCTTGCAAGAATAAAGACTTGTTCACTCTCTAGAACACATGTGACAAAATAAAACAAGCAAACAAACCAAAAACCAAACAGACAGAGCAGTACTTGATTAAAATCCCTAGGATGGTTGAGATGGAGCTCTAATGTTCAGTAGTCATATAGCCTAGTATCTTGACTAATTCCAGGCTACTGAGATAAGAAAAGGAAAGAAAGGGAAGGACTAGAGAAATAGCCCAGTCACTAAATTCTACAGCATCTCCTTGATAAATGATTGCTGTATAAGCATAAGAACCAGTGTTTTGATTCTTAGTATTTGAGTAAACACGCAGTCATATACACACACACACAAAAGAAGGTGGACAGTGTTTGAGGAACAACAATTGCAGTTATATCCTGGCCTTTATCTACTTGCATACTCACACAACACTTTTCTACAATTCTCAATTATATGTGCACACATACACACATTTTACAAAAATGGGAATGTACAAATCACACTGCCTTAAACATAGAAAACACCCAATATAGCTATGCAGTTAAGGGCATTGCTCTAACATTTCAAGACACCAACAACATACCATCAGACAACACCCCAAGTTGGAGTAATATTGAAGAAGAATCTAGACAGATGAGCTAATTTTATCAGAAATAAAAGCATGATTCCACTTAGTATGCTGCTTATTCTTTAATAGTAACAATAACAATGACTTTTCTCTGGATCAGGGTTATTTTGCTCTATCTGGAGTGCTTTATCTTCCCATGATTCCTATGTAACAACTATGCACTTCCCACTTGAGATACCAAAACTGTAGTTATAATGATTGATGTAGTTATAATGTAGTTATAATGATTCCAAGTAAAGGGGCTACAATTTGAAGAATGAATATCTGCAATCAGAACTCACTACTGCTTCACTTAGGAGTTTCAATAGAAAGGTTTTCTACATAAACCACTGGTAGTAATAGGCATACAGCATTGCTATACTGGTATACCAAGGAAATCAAAATTGAGAACTCTCCGCCAGTGATGATTTGTTTGGCTGAAGGCAATGCATTCTAATCTACTATTGGAACAATCCACTCAGGGAAATCTCATGAGTCCTGTCTTGTGAGCATTTGTGCTTTATGATCTTGAAAGCAGTAAAAGGATGTGGCCTTAAATATTTTATAATTTTATATTTTCATATTTAAATTAACTCCCCCATTATTTATGGCAGTATAAAATGTTTTTTCTTTATTCATGAGGGTCGGCTAAATACAACCTCTTGTTTTAAGACTTATGAATATGCAATCAAATTACAACAGGAAAACAAATACTTTTTATTTAAAGACACAATTGCATTGTCAGGTGTAGATGTAATTTTTCTACAAGTAAATATCTGTGCTATTATTTTCTGTTAATGATTTTCATTAAAGTGTGTATTCTTTATTTCTATTATGTTTCCTATATGGCAAATCACATTTTATGATATAAAAAAATAAAGGAATTAGATGAAGTAGAAGGTCATAACATATTTAGTTAGCAAGCGAGAGCATTCTTGAATAGAAAAAAAGTGATAATGATCATAAGCTGTCTTTGTAGCCACATGTTTGCCCTCTTCTCATTAGCACTGGCATGATCAAGTAGTCTTCGATCATAAAAAGAGTTTTTGCCTTTTCTATTTCTAGTTTTTCACTGAGAAAGCCACTGTGGTTTATTGTCATTGTTGACTTCAAATACCCCTTAAAGCTCCTGGTTTAGTAAGATTTAACTATGCACTCAGCTAAATTATCCACTTCTTTCATTTAATACACATTCATTAGCAACTCAAATGAACGAAACAGTGAGAATTCTACTGGAATTATAAGATATCTTCTTTTATCCATTTAACAAATATTGTTGGAGCTCCTACCAATTATAAAGCAATATTCCAACATGTTAAGGATCCAGTAAATGATAATTACACTCATATTTGCATGAGGCTTATGTTTTTACACTGTTAATTCTAAAATAATAGTGAATCTAAGTGACAGAAATATCCATAAGACGGAAAAATTTAAATATATCTAATTAGATCAAACAATTATGGATTTTAATGACATCAGAATTTTAATGACATCAGGAGGTCTATACATGTGGCCAGGGAACATGAGAGTAGAGCACAGTGGAAAGGACAAGGACTGAGATGGATGTTTTTCACAGCCAGAAGTCCAAACCAGACAGGGGGACCAAACAGTTCATTGGGACTTAGTGGTACATATGTATAATTCCATTTACTCAGGATGCTGGGGCAAGGAGAGCTCAACCCTGCCTGGGCTATAGAGCACTTAGACAAATAGTGATTCCTTCCTCAAGAAAAAAAAACTGTAAAAACAGAACTGAGGATGGTGTGTGGATTGCCTAGGACGCTTGAAGTCCTAGTTTCAATGCCCAGTAAACAGGAGTATGAGGAGCACGGGGAGAGAGAGGAAAAAGAGAAGGGAAAGGAAGCAGAAGGCAAAGTGGAAGAGGAGGAGGAGGAGGAGGAGGAGGAGGAGGAGGAGGAGGAGGAGGAGGAGGAGGATCATCTTCATCACTTCTTTACCTCATTATTTTTGTAGAAAATCTCAAACAACAAGTAATCCTAGGAACTACTTATCCTAAAATATTAGCATTACACCATAATCTGCATTTCTTCACCTAATTTTACATATTAGTAATCCTGTCCATTCTAGAATTGTAAGGGAAGATACCTATCTCTCCATAACGGCATTGAAATAGTAGTGGTTTCCTTAAAGAGATTCACATTTTCCTTTGGGGGAGAAATTTTAAACAGCTTGAGTTGAAGCCTCTGGCTTTGAGCCACAAAATTGTTACATAAAATTAGCCTTAGTTATGAACCAAGGTAAGGAAGGTTAAATAATTTAGCTTAAACTACAGATGATGAAAAATTTACTGGTTAGACCAGCTTGGAAGCATTATTCAAACCCAGTCCAAACATTTTACATTTTCATATCTTATGCCACTAACTTATAACCTTATCTTTGAAATAACTTTAGTTTGGAGGATTTTTTTAAATGTGTTCATCATCAGAAGAAAATGTGGATATACAAATAGCTATCTGCAAAAAGCATCACTCATAAAAATAAGAGGGAGTAAATAAATTTTTCGTACATTTTTTAACATTTGAAACTGAAAGATTTAATATATATATACAGAATCTAAAATTTATAGTCCATTCTTGAATATTTTGTAACCATATTCTCCATGATAACACTAATTACCCGGAACATTTACTGTTTATCCTAATCCATCCTGGCTCAGGAAGTTCTTTCCTGGCCAAAGGCACATATATACAGCCAGAAAGCATATCCAGTGGGCTCAGAGGACTTTTTAATCACCCATCATCAGCTGCCTTTTTCCTTTCTATGCTGGGCGTATGAAAAGAGCAATGACATCTGTCCTGCTGAATCCAGCAACATCATTTTAATTATCCTCATTAGCTCTTCTCGTCCACGTTAGAAGTAGCCACTGTTTCTTCTTTTACATTTTCTTTGCGTCTTTCTTAATGTACTTTTCTGGTAATAAATTTTTTTTCCTAGCTGTTCATGGAGTTCAATTCTTAGTCTTATTAAACGCTGAATACATTTGCACCAATGGCAACAAATAACAGGCCATGAAGTTCCTCCTGGAATCCATGATCCTATTTCAATTTCTTTCATAAATCTTCTGACATAACAGCGTACACAAATTTAAAATGTGCATTTCATCACATGTGCTATCATTGCCCTGAGTTTTTCACACTAATTGGCACATGCAGATCTCTACTGCGGAACTGTAAGGAACTAAGGAAACGCAGACATTTCATTTGGATTTGATCCTCTGAAGCCTAGCATCTTACACAAAGTAGATGCCCATTAATATTTGCTGAATGCTTAATATGCCCTTGATAATATTGCTTAAGAAATTCTGTAATAACAAGTATAATACAGCCGTACTTTTAAACAAGGTCTCCTTTCAGTCCAATTGCCTCGTATCAAAAGTCCCCTATGTGGAGTTTTCTTTCATGTACTTTGGACAGGAGTTTGTTATTGGACTAGTGTTTCCAAAGGTTCAGAGAATAAAGGCAGGTTCTTGGGTTATAGTTAGAATTTTTTTGTCTGGATCTTTTGGTAATAAATCAAAGTGAGATAGAATTCTCAGCGGTGGCTACACTAGGGTAAGGTGCATAGCTCGCGGTGGGAGTCTTGTAAGCAGGTCTACCCTCAGACTTCAGTGGATTGAAATTCAGCAGTCTCTCTATTAAAGCAGGTTACAGAGACAGAGTGCTAACCAAACTTTCTTCTCATTTTCACTGTGAAATATTAAGTAAGCTAAACACACCTCTGCTCATATAGCCAATACTGCAGTGATTTCTTAAGCTAAGCTTGATCTAAATCAAAACAGGTTAGCATACACTCACCTCCTTCTTCTCACTGACACTTTCAAATAGCCGTCTCCGTGAGGGGAGATGACTTTCTTGGTGGTGCACATCTGGCTACTTTGTTGGCAGGAAATAGCCCTTGAAAACAATTAGCTTCAAATTAAGGAGGCGGGGAGAGAGAGAGAGAGAGAGAGAGAGAGAGAGAGAGAGAGAGAGAGAGAGAGAGAGATCACAGCTTCTTGCCATTGCTGTATTGTTTCTATTATTCATGGTTCACAACAGATTCACTAATCAAACTCGTGTTTCTACAACATGAAGTCATTAGCTGACTATTATTAGACCATTAGAGGGCATCAGGAGAAGACACGGAGAGAATATGCTGCACAGAAAATGAATTGCAGATTGGAGTCAAGTAAAAGACTGATGATATGACTTAAAATTCTGAAATATAAGTAGGAAAATGAATAGAAACCATCAAGGTGCCAGGGAAATGATTCTAAAGGATTGGAATATAGAGAGAAGCAAAGTTGGTGCAATCAGGGAGATGTAAGAAGGACTATGATAGCTGTCAGTGAAGAAAAGGAATCAATCATCCTCTCTAACTGAAATGCCCAGGAACCAAAGAATGCCTATAGCAAGAAAAGATGTTCCAAAGGATGCAACAGTGGTACCTATATTCTGGAGATTACCAATAGCTACCTTACTGAATTGAAGGTCACTCAAAATGGGAAAGTTACAGTTGCCTTGCACTGTAAATTCAGCTGTCTCTGTTTTGTTGACGTCATGAGATCTAGAGGAGAACTTACTATTGCCACTTACCTAAACACGTATAATTTCTAATTGCATTTTAAAACTTATTCTCATATCAATATATGAGGGTAGCTCTCACTGCTCATCACAGAAGCTTCCCTCTACAGGAGATGGAGAGCATGACCCGAAGTCACAACTTGTCAAAATAAGCACACTGCACACATTTAAGTCTCATGAGAGCTGGAGGACCAGAACATCTGCTGTGAGACACTTCTGTGGAGGGGGGCATGAAAAAGGAAAAGATGGGAGATATGTTGAATGAAGTTAACCTAAGTAGTTACCAAACTGATAGGTTAATAATGATTGGGGGGGCGTGCTATACAAGTGTCCCCAAAGCAAATACCCTTGCTATTGTGCTAGGACTTGTGTGCAATGAAATGTGGGATTGAATTGACGACTACTTGTCTCAGTGACATAGGGACCCACGCAGAGATTGCTACTGGCAAAATATGATGGATGTTAATTTTTCAAAGTATTTGTACCTTCTATGTAAAGATGTGTATTTGCTGTTCTGCCAGTCTAGTGAAGTTGCAAAAAGGGAAACTAAGGGTCTTTCACAAGCCATATAGATATTAGCATTAAAGGAACATGACTTTACAGAGAACAGTTCAATTTTCACGTTTTTGGGTCACAGATCATATAGTGCGAAGAGCAGAAATTTTCTGGGGCTGATCTGTGTTAATCAGACTTTTCACAGATTACAAGGTTCCTATAAAGTGTGTTACAAAATGTGAGACTGATAGGTTCATTTCAGCGGTATCTTGTTGCTAGAGAAGATAAACTGGACATATCACCTGCCACATCTTGTACTAATGAACAGAATGACTCAAAAGAATACAAAGGAGTATATAAAAGACCCTGTGTTTTCTAGATACTATCCTATACATAAAATAGCCCTGGAACTTTTATTAAGCCGACTGAGGTTGAGATATAGGTCATTGCCGTGTATAGTTTCCAGAAATGCTTAAAGGAATTCATATCATGACAGTGGTGTCATTAATTTCAGCTTCTAATGACCTAAGCTGGGAAGCCAGAGTCCCGTTGTTACTTAGAAGTCTCATACTGCCCACAGTTCAAAGGCCTCCTTTGGCATTCCTGGGCATGATGCGATGATACTGATTTCTGGTACCATCCTAGAAGAGAATCGTGTAAAGCTGAGTGACAAATAACTTTACCCAAATCCCACCGTTCTACTAAGGCATATAAATGAACTTAGGTGATGACAAAAGAGACGCATCCCTTTCTCACGTTTGTCTATTCATTGGTAGGTCCCGTGGATGTTACTATTCAAGCCAAGTGTAACCCCTGTTTATCCAATCCATGTAAAAATGATGGCACCTGTAACAATGACCCAGTTGATTTTTATCGATGCACCTGCCCGTACGGTTTCAAGGTAAATACAAATCACAGCTGGGATATAACACTTCCATTGTATGTTTTCTTTTTTGTTCTGTGTGTTCTAAGAGCTGGCTTGTTTTATTTGCACTTAACACATGCATTTCTTCTCCAGGGGCAGGACTGTGATATTCCGATCCACGCCTGTATCAGTAACCCCTGTAAACATGGAGGAACTTGCCATTTAAAAGAAGGAGAGAATGACGGATTCTGGTAAGTAGCCTGGCTGTTACCTCCTTTGTCTGACATACAGTAACAAACTACCTAAACAAATGTGCACGATTCTTCTTAAATAAGAAGCCATTGTTTCAAAAAGAATGTTTGTGCAGAGATCACATGTATTAATTTGGTAAATTTTCTTATTTTATAGTTGCAAAAAGAAAATGTAACATTTATTGTTGCAAACCATCAAAGACATTACACAAAGAATTGCAGATAATGCAATTTTAAAAATCAGATTCACACTTAATTTTAATCATGTGAATATGTACATCTGTGTGTGTATGTCTCTGTGTGTGTGTGTGTGTGTGTGTGTGCGCGCATGCGTGTCTGAGTGCAGTTGCCTCAGAGAGGCAGAGTGTCTGATTTTCTCACAGTTGGAGTTATAGGTGATTACCTATAACTACCCGATGAAGGTGAGCAATATGTGCTCTGAACCACTGAACACAACATCTGTGAGAACAAACAAAATCCCAGAAGAACGGGAAGAAGCTCAAAAAGTCCTGCGGCGTATCACGCCTGACTGCGCAGTCAGGCGTGATGCGCCCTATGCGCTGCCATACAATTCGTGAACCGGGCAAGGGGCTGGAGATTGAAATACACAAAGACACACAGACAGAGACACGGGTCATCCTTGATGCCAGAATGCTCCAAGAATGCCCCCTTTATTGTGTCCAGGGGCAGCTTATATAGGGATAGCCATGCCCCAGCCAAACACACCAGAAACTACTCCCCTGCCATCAGCAACTCCTGAGGGTCTCATGCTTAGAACAGCTGCAAGCATTACAAGTTGTTTACCAGAAATTCGGGATCTGGGGGTTGACAGTTCCCAACAAAGTCCACCGTAGCTGAGGTACGATTGGCGACTGAGTGCTGCTGGTGGAGTGAGAGTCGGTTTCCTTCAAGGCTGTAGCCCTGAAAGGCTACCCATGTTTCAGTAGAAGTGTCTGCGCCAATGCGCGTATAGCTAGCACCAGGTGAATCCAATGGGTTACAATGTAAGAGAAAACACATGACATTGTGCAGGAAATGTGATGGGGCGCTAAGGGATGAACTAAATGGGAGACAAAAATGAGCGAACTCATTTATATCCATGTATAAAATTCACAAATAATAAAAAGTAGTTAAAATATCAGAACCAGTACTTCTTTATTTATAAACAAAGACCATGAGTTGTTCCCAGCTTGAGAATAAGCAGGATCTAGGACTGTGTAGGAAATGGTGCTTGTCCTTTGTACTTGAAAATGTATTGTGATTTATAGACTTTGAAGATGATGGATCCATTTGCCATCATTAAGCTCCATAAATTTTCCTTTTTAAATGGTTTCTGGTTTGTTAGCTAGTCCCTTATAATTTCAAAGCATTTGAAAAATCAATTTTGTGTAGTTAAAAGCTTTGTAACTGGCATGTATATTTATGCTTTTTAAAAATATTTTGACCACGAAGTTTTAAAATGCACCCAAAAAATGTCTTGGCTTTACCCCCTGATGTTTAGGTGTGCGTGTGCTGATGGCTTTGAAGGAGAAAACTGTGAAGTCAATATTGATGATTGCGAAGATAATGACTGTGAAAATAATTCTACATGTGTTGATGGAGTTAACAACTACACATGCCTTTGCCCACCCGAGTACACAGGTATGAAGAATAGAAAGTGTTATGTCATCAATCAGTGAAACAATTTGAAAGCATCATCACGCTATTATATTTATTTACAAAGCCATTTTATTAAGTAACTGGGAAATTTAATTGTAATAACAGAATTGCATAAGGACATTTCATCCCACCAATTTAAAGATGCAGCAAGCTCAGTTCAACCCATGCACCCTTTCTTTAAGGTCATGATCTCTAGAAGAACAAAAAGGATGCTGTCATGCTGAAACTTTTGGTCCCAATAATTCAATGACATTTTCTTTAAAACTATTTTCTTTGTACTATCTTGTTCATATATGTTTTTGCATTTCTTTACATAGCCAAAACATGACACAGCATTTGACATTAATAATGTCCATACTATATATTCAGTAGCAAAGGCTTACCTCCTTTAAGTTCTGCCCTTCAATTTGTGCTCCTTCAGGAAAATGAGCTTTTTGAATGTCTTAGGAGACTATTTTTTTTTTTTACCAACACTTTGTCTCTGGTTGATAAACCTGATCAGACTATTCAAATTGCTAAGCATTCTTTTCAATTTAGAACAAATTTCTATAAAGTTAGCACCAAATTTCTGCCTTGTTTATTTTGAAAGAATAGCTTTCTGTGTTTGTGGGACTGTGCATAAGAAATGCCATAGTCAGTATTTCCTTTAACAAAGCATCCAGAGGTCATGGAGAAGGATGAGGGTACCAGTGTTATTTCTAAAGACAAACACAGAAGTAGATTCTATCACTGTTTCAGGAGCTACTATTTTCATTTTACTTAGTGTTTTCATTGGTCATACTTATTTCATATAACAGTCATAGTTGATTTCAAATAGTGAAATAATTATCTAGGTAGCTAAGATTAATAATTCTAAGCATCAAATACAACCATAGCTATGCAATTGACTTTCCCAAAGTTCAGAAGGAAGAATCTTTGAAATTTCTTGTTATGGGAAATACAAAAATTTGTGTTGTTCTAAATGTCTTCCTTGACAGGAAAGTAATTTTTATTATAGGAAATTGGAAAATAGAATAATGAGGCTCATTTTTAACAACCTGGATGTTCTTAGATCTTTCAAATATTGCCCTTTCCATGTTTTCACAGTAAAACACTGGATGTAGACAGATGGATAGATGATAGATAGATAGATAGATAGATAGATAGATAGATAGATAGAAGATAGACAGACAGGTAGATAGAAAGATAGATAGACAGATAGAGATTAAAATTGGGTAATTATAGATACATACATATACATACATATATAGCTATCATGCTAGGAGTCAGATTTGATCATTCTTTACTGTTTTGCATTAACAAAGTATAGCAAGTGTATGTCAGACAGATTTTTGGTGTTATAGAGGCTTTCTCACCCATCTCTACCACTATATCACTTGTCAGATATCTTCCTTTAGCTTGTGACCATAGATTTAACTCCCTTGTACATAGGCTGAGCTTATGAGATCTATTGGATTGGCTATTTATATGTGTTGAAGAAGTTCACTGTTAAACAAGAATCTGTTTATTAGTCATACCATGGATCAAACTGCTTTCTCTCTCCATCACTCTTGAGCTCTTAGAAAAGGCTTATAAACCCACGTATTTTTGACTTCTATGAACTCATTATATTTGATTCCACCAGAAAATCAAACTTTTTAGATGATTAAAGCTCTGCATGCTGTTCTAAACACAGAAACCAGGAATTTATATCTTGAGATAACATGTGAGCAAAGGTCCTTGTGTACCTTTCTGTGATGATTTGCATAAAGTATAAATACATCCACGTTAGTTTGGAGCAGGCCCCGCTGCACCGCTGTGCAGTTTCCTAATTCTAACTCTGATGGAGTCACAGCAATTCTTGAGTGTTTCTCTTACCTCCTCCGGTCCAGTTCCCAAACACTGCTGTGCCTTCCTAACAATTCATTTCTGTGTGCCCTCCTCTGAGACAAAGATGCAGTCTTCCTTCTCCAACGATGTCAGATTCCATCTTTGCACTATATAACAATAATTCAAAGCTTAGCCCAACCAATTCTTTGCTAAAATGTGACATTCATAAAAGTAGCCGGGAATGACCCCCACTGTGTCTATCTTTCAAAAGCGTTTGACTCTGAAAAGGACAGCATTACTCCTTGCAGTTATTACAAATAATGCTTTGCCTTCATTTGGGCAAAAGATCAAGACAAATATTGAACTAGAGACTGTGCAGGACATAGAGCAGAGATCCTACCTTTATTATGTTGGCCTGAGTCCCTGGGTCATGAAGGGTTTGACAACTTGGCAATCGAGAAGATATCTAAATGAGATGAACACATAATTCATCTCTTAACGGTAGAGTTTTGTGTACATCTGAAATGAGAGCATTTATAAGATGTCAAACAACCATCTTCAGATTTTGAGATTGGTGGCATATAGGTGACCTTCAATGATAGTGACGCTTATGTCCAAATCTAGAATTGTGTGTCCTGTTTAATCCATTGCGTTACAGAGGGATTTCCTCATAATATGTTCTTGTTGTTTTACATTTAGGATGGAATTTGGTTAATGAATGCGAGTTCTGAGAATAAAAACTCTCCTTTACTCACAGAATATAATAATACTACCATTGTTTTCAAAAATCATCTAAGCTTCAAGTTTTTTTTGCCTTTTGATTTTTTTTTACCCTGTATCTCAAAGGCATACAATGAAAACATGAATTCCATGTGATAGCAGCAAATAAAGCTTCACCATGAAAGCTTGTAAATCATCATGGTGACAATGCTTGCATTTAACATCTATGTCAAAATGAACCACTTGTCCATGGAGAAAAGGCAGAGACCTGAAAAGAATCTGACAAGCAAATCAGGAAACGACAAGTAGCCTGTAAATCTGAGCTACAAGTAGTTGAATAAGATAGCCCAACATTCATCCATGTATAAAGGCACAGATAAACAAACCCAGAGTAAGCACACATCACAGCATGTAGTTTATGAATTATTCCCTCCCGCCTCTGCTGAAAAGATTGAGGACATAAAATGTCTGGGTCAATGGTGTTTCTCTGTTATCTACATTTTACTGGATTCTCCCCACGTTACTGATCATGCATCATTCTCTACACACTAGGGTCCCCTCTACTCTCCTAGCTGGAAGAAACCTCATTGCTGGTGTTATTCAGAAAAGTTTAATTTTTTAAAAGTTTAGTTCCCTGTGATTTATATTAAAATCAGTATGGGGAAAAGATTTGGAGATATGCAATTGTTTAAAAATAATTCTGTATTTTTCATTTAGCTTTGGAGATTTGGGGACTTGGTTTGTTTAGTTTTTTTTTTCCCTTAATTATTACTGTACACTTTCGGTAAACAACACATTTCTTATGGGAAAGTTTTCAAGGAATTCCTGAAGTTAAATTAACTCATAATATGTAAACTGAAGATTGGAAATGTGGTATGACTACAGTATTGAAACCCTGGAAAACTTTTCTTAGATGGAATTAGATCTGGAGATGATATGGGACCAAAAAAAAAAGTTTTTAGTAGTAAATATTGGACTGGGGATGTTTTCCAGCTGTCTTAATTCTGGATCTGTTTTGTCGGGAATATGTGTCTTCAATAATCCTTCTCTCACAGGGCCATATAGAAGTATGTACTACTAGATAATAGTTCAAGATTTTCTATTAAATAGAACTCTTAAGCACAATGTCAGTGTCCACATTAACGGGACGTGTTTATTCTCAGAGTCTGTCTTATGGAAAATATAACGAACTCTTTAACTTTCCCATTTTGTCTCTGGGTCCCTACACAAGTGTTTTTACTTCCCATCTACTCCAGTAAAGCTGCAGGTGTCAATCACACAACTTAGATGCCAATCTCTAGCTCGCTATGGTGGCTTTGACTTTGGTCCTATTCTTCTCCATGTTTGTATGTTCGGCCAGGTGTAGGTAAGACGTCTAAGCCTGGCTGCAGTTTGCTCTCCCACCCTCGCTTCTCTGTTGTTAATGCTGCGCGTGGCTTTGTGTGTGCTACTGTTGCATTGCAATGTAAAATGTCTTTTGTCTCTTCTGTCTTTGTCGCTGCCAGCTGCTAATCTGAATGAGGTGGAAAAAGGTTAGTTGCTCTTTTTAAGTCTTTTATGGTTTTCACTTTAGTTCTCCTCTGTCTTTTAAAGCTGCTAGATTTCACTGGATGTTCTGGGTAAAGATTTTGACAAGAGATCAAGTCAGAAAGTGTTACATCCAATCATTCCTGTAGATCCTTGGTATATGTATAGCTGCATGAAACATTATAAAATGCTTCATTGAAATGCACTTGATTTCTAGTTTTCTCACCCTGAGTGGGAAAAATTATCTAAAAGTTAAGTCTTATTTTTTATTTCCTAACTTTTAAAGATAATCATAAGAATATATTATTTATATAATGAAACAATAGATCCTTTAGTGCAGTATATTTACTATACGTAGTAAAACATTTAAGGTAGTGAAGATTTATAAGTTTAATTTCATAGCATTACTATTATGTACTCTGAAAAGTATCTGAAAATGTGGATTGAAACATTTTCTACAATATGAATGGGGTTGTGTCTCAATGATAAGGGGTTTGCCTAGCATGTAGAGGACCCTGGTTCCAACCCCAGAACTACAAAAAAAGTAAATGTAAAAATAAAATATGTATATTATATATATGTATATGTTAATATACATGTGAATAATATAGTTATAATATGTGCTTCCTATACATGTGAATTCATAAAAAATGTATTATATATGAAGTGTCCTACCAAATAAATATGACAAAGCTCAAGCGATTGATTTATATGGTGAAACCGTCAAGTTGATATTGCTGAATTCAGTGAGTTCTAAGAAGTTTTCTTAAGGCATTAGAAGATTTGGTGCATAGTCACTAACCTCAGTGTAGTTACTGGGTTCCCAAACATACCCAGAGCCAAGAAGGGGACATACAGTTGGTAGATCACTAGCCACGCTGAAAGCATGTTGCAGAATCTTCATGAACATGTGTTTTATATACTAAGCGTTCTTACTAATGGCACTGTTTCTTAGTTGTTCATGTTTCTAAAGGACTCCAAGTCTCAAGTGCAGGAAACAACAGTGTATGCTAGAATTAATAGGTCCTGATATAAAGGAAGCACTTGCAGAATTATAGAACGATGCAGAAATACAGATTATTTCCTCATTTGTTGTTGAGGACTTCCTTTTCTGTTACTGTGTTCAGGTGATTACTGTGTTTGCTCACTTAGTCATATTGTATACACAGTGAAGTTGGAAAACATAAAAAGCAATTTCATCTGTTAGGCTAAATATAGGACTGCTATACATCTGCTAATATATCCAGTACTTCCTTGGTTTAGTATCATCTTTCCATTTTATAAGTACAAAAACTACTGATGATCTGCCCAAGGCCAACTGTATCTCCAAATCACACCATAAACTATTCTGTCGCAGGAATATATACTCTACTAGTAATGTGATCACATTCTTAAAAACAAGTTTGTCAGTGCACGATTGCTTTAAATCACCATGTGATTTCTTGTATTGACTGTATTTTCCACTTATGTTCACAAAAATCTGTCATTGCAAAGGTTTTGTGGTTGATTTAATTTTCTTTTAAAGGAAAACCTTTGTGGTTGGTACTAATGGCAGTAATTTTTATGTCTATAAATAAAAACAGTAAAATGCTGAAGAACAGCATTATAAATAAATGACACTTTATGATACAGTGTGTGCTTACTTGAGAATATACACCATGTAAGTATAGTGTCTACCTGAACCTACAGCATCCACTATAACTGAGACATCTTTTGCTAGAACCTATCCCACTTGAAGCTACTTTTCACAATACACGACGTTGTTAATTATTTATGCAAAACAAGTTTTTCTTGCTGTTTCCTCTGATTGCTAGACACAATCATCCTTGTGGACCTTTGAAACAATTAATTATGTTCCCAAAACTCAAATGCATGAAGGCAATTTATTTTATTAGATGCCATTTAGAGAAAGGACTTAATCAGTGTCTTAACTATAATTCTGAGAATGAAATTACACTTTGCCCCCAAGATACTTGATAGTTGGTATAGGGGACTGGAAAGATTTCGTCTTTAGACTTCTATCATGGAACCAATGTCTATAAAACTAGGGCCTCTCTGGTTTAGTTATTTTCTTCTGTGACACAGGAATGATGGCTCCTGTCCCCCTCCATGTAGATGTTTGAGAATAAAAACCAAGTAAACCATCTATAGGAAAGCATAGAGATGGGAAATTTTCCTACTTCTGGAATGTTGGGGACCCGCCTGCTTTGACAGATTCTGCATTATTGAGACTGTCTGATGTTGTTCTTTCACGTAGAAGAATGGGAATTTGATAGATAGCTCTACCTGAGAGATGTGCACATAAAATAGATCTTTCCCTATTTTTTCATTACATTTACTTTATTTTTAAGTTTTTGCTCTTCTATTCATTGTAAATACAAACACTCTATTTAGGGCTAGGTAGTTATTTATCTTAGCCCTTGACATACTGGCGCTTATACAAGAACATATCTACGAAATGTGTTGGACAAGGACATTTTGAAAACTGAAGAGCTCTTGACAGTGTTTTTAGGCTTTGTGAATCATTTCAGTATTTGTAATCTCTTCATAAGAGGGAACTACCTTTGTTTCTTCTGCATCAAAATCTGCAGTCTGCACTTCAAGGTCACTATTTCTATGGGCATAGCTGAGGTCTTCCAATTAAGAAAGTTAGTGATGTAGTCTCCGTTATCCACTTTAACTGAGAAAGTACTTTGGCAGTCTTGCAAGGTCATGTGCTTTCTATTCATCTTCCAACCTTTCAGAGCTCTTAAATGCATTTGAATCGCAGAAAACAGTTTTAGGAGAACTGTTTGCTCTCATTAGTTCACGGGCAGTGTCCAGTGAATCTGGAGCAACAGTTTAACTTAACCCGTCTTAGTCTTTCTAATTTGGATTTATTTACTTTGAAAAGAGAGTCTAATTTTTTTGGACTGCTAGTAGCTGTTGAAATTGGCTCCATTCTTCAGTCATAGAGCTCTATGGGGGAAAGTATTAAAAAAAAAACACACCCTTTTCATATTTGTTTATTTGGAGAAGTAAGGCTTTCCATTTAAAAGCGCATAAAATGTTTGCTGAGAAAATATCTAAAGTAGGACACTGTGCTAAATATAGAAAGTGATACAAAACCCACCAAGCATTTCGATGGTCACCAGGCAATCCTAGCTGTGGTTCTCTGCTACAGGTTCAAATCAGGTCATGGGCATTGCTGCTGCAAAGCCATCGCCTCTCATATCTCAGGAACTTTCACAACTAAACGTAGCGATGTTGCTAGAGACAGACTTTGCCACTGTCAACACTGATTACACTCTGTGGGAATCAAACATGATTGAACAGATATTAATGCTTTCATTTGGAAAACATAAATTCACCCACACGATAAAAATGTGTCTCGCATCCTATGAAGCATCGAGGAGCCTGCCTGTGTAGCACATTCTCTTGAGCTTTTTTATGCTGAATTGTGATTCACTTTAACTTCTGCAGGTTGCCTGTAACACAACCCCCATCATGAGCAAACCACATTTGGTGTGCATTTAAGACAGGGAACAGCTGCCATTAGCTCATGCATCTTCAAGATGTCACAGCCCTCTATACTACTCCCCCTAATATACTAATGATTGAACCTCCTTGTTCTTAGAAAATGAGGACCATCTTGATAGTTCATAGGTGTATGTTGAAGGTCAACTACTTATTTCTAATTGAGAAAACAAGTTTCAGAATGACACACTACAAAAAGCAGTAGACTGTTTAAGAGAATACTCGGGAATCTACCCTCACTTACACAAGTTAGGTCCGTCATTGTTGTCATCACTAATAAGCATGCTAAATATTTACACAGGACATTTGACATTGATTTGACTTTGCTAAAATGCTCTGGTGCCCAAACCTGAAATTTTCAATACAGTATGTAACATAGAGCTGACTTAGATCAATGAGTAAGACTAAAATATAAATGTAGTCTATCCTTCATGTCTACAGATTGCTCATCTGTACATTCAACACACCACCAATCAGGAATTTATCAGGGCAATGATCTCTGAACTAAATGCAGATATATTCTGTTCTTGTTCATATCCCCTATACCATAACAGCCATTTGCTTTTATATTGTGTTAGGCAGATTGCATAATCCAGAGCTGGTTTAAAAGTGTATGAGACAAGGAGCTAGAGATATGACCCGGTGATTAAAAGCACTGGCTGCACTTGCAGAGACTTGGGTTTAGTTTCCATCTCTCACATCATGTTGATTTCAATCACCAGCTGAACTCCAGCTGCAGCTCCAAGAAATAAAGTATCCAATGCCCTCCTTCCTATTTCTTTTCTTTCCTTAAACCCAAAGGGCCTTATGCTTAGTAGGCAACTGATTTACCACTGATCTACATCCCATTTCCCAGTGCCCTCTTCTGAACTACTGGGCACATCCACAAACCACACAGATGAGCTGAAGTACATGCACAGGCACACAGACACACACACACACAATTTAAAAATAATAAAATAAAGCTGTATAGATTATGCCTAAGTTTAATCAAATCCTAGTCCATTATGCATAAGGGGTTGAGTATAAGCAGTGACTGTTCAAAACAATTCCCCAGAGATCTCAAGGCTGACTGTACTTTCCCCAAGCAAGAACAATTTGGACACCTACAGCTTCTATGAGATTGTGTTTTTAGTTTTATTATTCAGCAAACAGAAACACTGAGGTCTGCTCATCTTTACTGTTCTCAGACACACCATTTGTAGGCTAAAAAGCACAGTCTCTCTGTTCTTGGGTTCATCTCCTTGATTTTCTACAGTCATAATCATTGTTCTGCAAAGGAAATTGTAAAATTCTTTAAGAGGCAGCAGATGGCCGACCTAGGATAATGGTCAAGGCATGTGTGCCTCAGAACAGTCTCCAGCTGTTTTACACTGTTGCTCTTTAGGTCACCTGTGCCTTCTATGCCTTTTTTAACATTTAAAAAATGTTTTCCCACATGAGGCAAGTAAGCCAGTCCTAACCTTTCACATTGTGTTTTTTTCTGCTGAGTACATGATTGATGGGAATGGTTATTTCCAAAACTGTACATAAAGGAGTCCCTTGCCCGCACATAGCTTATTTCAAAGAATAAAATTCCTTGTGCTGTATCTTGTGGGCTGCTTATTTCAACACCTTCACTTGCAGATCAAATGCAGATAAGATAAAAATTAGTACCATCTCCCCAGGCTTTTCTTACCCCAAACTGAAAGCATAAACTTTTGAAGAGTGATGTGTTTTACTTTGTAGAAGTCTGTGTCCTGGGAATTCTGTCAGGAATTCAACCAGACTTCCTCCCTTGTTACAATTGTATTTAAAAATGTCATAACCGATTAAGTTCAACACTAGAATTCTGATTCAGTTATTCAAATCGCTGCCCTGGGTACTCTCACCCTCATATCAATATTAATGAACTCCCTCATACAGTCAAAAAAAAAAAAACCTATTTTGATCGTATTTCAGAATAGCCTGCATTTTCATCCTCTCATCTGCTCCCAAGCATTCATGAATCCACAGCCCTCAGAATCATATGTCTTTAAGCAGAGGGAGAATTGGATCTAGTTATTTGCAGAAGTTAACCACAGTAGAAACTTTCAGTTGAGTATCCATCAACACGGTGTAATAGTCTCTTCATTCCCTTTTGTTGTAGACATTTCTAGCTGGAATTCAAAGTTTGGAGTACTGGAAAATTTGGATAGGATCTCACTCATTTACTAATTAAGTACCCTTCCTGTTGCTCCATTTTGTGAAAAATTACATCAATGGTTTAAACAGTGAATTCGAGTTAGAAAATTCCAGAAATACTGATCCTGGTCCAAAGACGACCACATTATTTTCTGGATAAAAAGCAGTCCATTGTCTTCTCCATACCTTTGGAAATGGTTCTTCTGTTTGTTTCACTTCTGTAAGGTAGCTAAATTAGAAAACACTGTGGCCACTGCTGACTCTATGGCCTCCACTGGAACCATGCTGTCCCTAGCTCATTCCTGTCCTCTCATAGCTTTACTCTCTACCTTTCTTCAAGTAAACTCCTAGATCCTCTCTATCACTCGTGTGACATCTCTAAGTCTCTCTCATTCAGAAAACCCAATCTGTTCTTCCCCACAGCATCCTAATTTGAGAGCACCAGGAAATTTTCTTGCTTAGCATTCAAGTCAGAAGCATTGTTCAGCGTGGTTGTGTTATTATGGATTAATGTTTCTCTTTCTCCTCAGCCTCGTGGACAACTTCCACAAAAAATGGGAGAAGCTTTCCATTGTCATCACCACTCTACCCCCAAAATGTTCCTAGGGTCTGATACATAGTTGACATAAAAAAAAATATGGAGTGATACAGATAAGTGTAGTCCTTACCCTTCATCAAGCAAACTTCTCTTTTGAACAGATGGAGACAATTATAGGAAACCACAACCAATCATAATGCAAAGTTGTGGAATCCAATCCCAGTGTGTACATTTAGAAGACACACCCATACCTAAGGCTTGGGGAACATTGTAGAAGAGAGGGTAGAAAGATTATAAGAGCCAAGTATCAAGGAATTTGAGGTGAGACTGTGTCTGCTAC
The DNA here is from genome assembly GCF_014885135.2 of Alexandromys fortis. Taxonomy (NCBI): domain Eukaryota; kingdom Metazoa; phylum Chordata; class Mammalia; order Rodentia; family Cricetidae; genus Alexandromys; species Alexandromys fortis. The sequence goes on from NW_026067949.1 coordinate 8,494,531, forward strand.
TAATGACAAAAGCTAAACTCATTAAGTCTCACCATCGTGACTGCCTAAACATGAGACGAGCAAAGAAAAGGGCACTATATACATGCCAAAGTGAATGAGGAAAAACGTAGAAGACCTCAACTTCAGCACACTAGAGAAAATAAACCAAGGAATGCTGAGAGTAGGTGAAATGATCTTCCTCAAGGAAGAGCATACCACTTGGTTATCCAGTACCAATGTTAAATTTTGAAAACAAACATAGAGATAACAAATATATAGACTAGCTTACTGTGCAAGGGGCAAGTCTGGTAAGAAATCCTTCCTGACCTGATAGTAATATTATAAATCCTATAAAGATTGAAGTCATTAAGCCAAATATTACTTTAATTAAATTAAACCTCCTTTAATAAATGGGGTTGTGTTAAATTTCACATTTGTTGGGAATTATCACAATGAAAACAGGCACAAAAATATTAAGGACTACTCCAGTAAATTGTAATAAGAAACTTGAAAAAATAGATTTGAGGGGCGGGGAAAAAATAGATTTGATATGAGAAGGGAATTAAGAGAGATGCTAAACAGAAGAGGCCCATCGTGTTTTTTAAAAGGAACAGTAATATCGGGTAAGCACATATATCTGAAATAAAGCAGGAGTTAAGGCCCACTCCAGGCACTGTTTCCAAGAGAAGCCTTCAGTGTGTATTGGGGCTTCTGTCTCTTTGCTTTATTGGTACTGCAGGGGCTCTGGGCTCATGCTGACATTTCTTTTTCTCGCAGAACAAAATAATATTATATTATCTTGCTGAGTGTAATGCTCTCTGTTACTTTCCTATCTGCATTATCCATCTCTTTAGATGAATTCATAAAAAGGCTATTTTCGAGACAGAGTTCAACCTTACATTTTGAATTCGAAAACCTCTTTTATCAATGAAGAACAGAGGCCCAGAATAATGAAACTAATTCATTTCAAACAGACAATTCTTTTATGTTGTATATAGTTGCAGAAGACTATGTCAAAAAGTAACCAAAAAAAAGTATTATCATTTTCAACAAGGAGAACAGTTTTTTTTTTTTTCCAGGATCTCCTTCTGCTGGGTCATACGTTATGATGATCCAGTTTTTACTGTTCCACCTAGGAAGTGACCATTACATTTTTTATCCAAATGAAGGTGTACTGGAATAGCAGTCAGTAAGTATCCTGAAACAACAGGTCTAAAGGAGTATTGTGAGCAAGTCAGGATAAATGGTCACATTATCACTGTATCAAAATATACAGGAAAATATTTTCATGGATGCTGAGTAACCAGTGCTTTACAGCTGTTTCTCAAGGGTGGGACTTGGTAGAATTGTACTTTCTCAGGTACATGGGTACCATTTTTCCCATGCTCCTTCATAGCTCCTGCCGTATGGTATAGACTGTGTTCATTTCTAACCTAAATTTTTAACAGTCAGACATACTCAGAGAAGTTGATCAATCTAAGAACTAGGCATGAATTTGTCACAAAAATTAATAATCCCAGCCGGGCGGTGGTGGCGCACGCCTTTAATCCCAGCACTTGGGAGGCAGAGGCAGGCGTATCTCTGTGAGTTCAAGACCAGCCTGGTCTACAAGAGCTAGTTCCAGGACAGGCTCCAAAACCACAGAGAAACCCTGTCTTCGAAAACCAAAAAAAAAAAAAAAAAAAATTAATAATCCCTATATTTGGAACATGTAATATGTGGTGTGTAGCCTTTGCGATGTTCTGGCATGGACAGATGTTATTTGTAAACTATCTGATGACTACATACAATGTGTATTCATTAGTCCCTGTTCTAAATGGTGATGCCAGAGGTTTCTAGCCTGCCTGGTCCTGCAGCCATTCAGTCGCAAAGAAACACACAGAGGTCTACATTAATTATAAACTGGGTGACCTATTAGGTCAGGCTTCTTATTAACTAATTCTAGCATTTTAAATTAGCCCATTATTCTTGACTATGTTAGCCACATGGCATTTTCATCTTGCTTTCTCTGTGCTTGGCTTCCTCTGTGTCAACTGCAGAAAGAGTTTTTCCTTTTCTCAGAATTCTCCTGTTCTTGTCACCCCATCTATACTTTTTTCCTGGCTACTGGCCAATCGGTGTTTTATTAAAATACAAGTGACAAAACTTTACAAAGTATAAGGCCATTGTCCCAATCCCCCCCATTTTCAAAGCAAGAACTCTGACTATAATCTCCCTTGTTTAGCTTTCTTTCTGACCATTATTCATAACAACTTGTAACCAACACTCTAAACAAAGAAAAGCATCCATAATTCATTTTTTGGGAATGTGGGTGTAGTTTTCTAGGCTACTTCCTGCTGATTGGGGGTGCTGATAATCTTATGGGAACCTAAATAAGATTGAAGATTATGGTCAAATTCTGACTGGAAAATTCTGTGAGGCTTCATCATCTCAGCCAGCAGTCTTGAGGCTGTTCTAGATGTAGAACTCAGACATCTGGGCCATCTGCTCCTATTGGAGATTTCTCAGGGAGTCTTCCTTGATCAAATCTTATTTTTCTTAATCCAGGATTAATCCACAGACTCTCACTTCCTGTGGAAATAAAGGAAAACCTGTTCTTCAGAGCAACATATTTTTTACTTAAATTTTGAAGTCCAGGCATTTTCAAAATACATAGGTCCGATTAATCCAACAGCATTTATAATCAAATGTCTTTTAACACCTGTTGTTCCTTCCTCAGCCATCAAACAATTCAAAGACAACACAATAACATAGAGTGTCCAGACTCTCTATGTATTTTCCATCTCTACATGGCTTTATTTTAAACTCTATTTTTTTCTTTTTAGTTTTTTTTTTTTTTTTTTTTTGAGAATAGGCTTCTCTGTGTATCTTTGGCTGTCCTGGCACTTACTCTGTAGACCAGGTTGTCCTTGAAATCATAAATACCAAGATACCATGATGTCCCATGCCATTGCTTTACCTTTGGGACTTTTAGGAATTCAAAGTAGAAAGCAAGTAGGATTTCCTCAGATTCACAAAGTCAAAGTGTGTCTGGAATCATGTCTCTTAAGAGGTTGATGGGTACAGCCACTGAACCATCCCTCAAGTACAGTGACCTAAACCAAACAAATGGACTGGCACATTTTCTCATAAGGACCTGCTGATTGAGTTCCAAACTAAACAGAATAGAATCAGAATATGTCTGCCTTGTTTTTCTTGTCTTCTTGAAACTGATGCTCTCAAGCAAAGAAGCAGTCATTGAAATTACCTCATGCATGTGACCATAATAAGAACAACTCAACTTCCTTATTTTCTGTTATTTCCCCACTGAGATCTAAGTCTGGATACATATACTTAAAAAACTAAGTGAGATACCCTTCTCATTATATGAGGGCTGGGTGACTTTTCAATAATAAACCAGGAGTCTCTGGTTTCACTCCAGCTAGAGTACTTGTTCCTATTCTTCCTTGAACAGTAGTGCAGTTATTCTTGGACAGTTCCCCTTTGATGATCAGATGTACATGCAAAGTGCAGCCTCCATCCCGGAGATTTATTTTATTTCCTATGTCAAATGCAACTCCCAACTCTCACACTGCAAAACAGAGTTTGAATTTTAAAATTTCTTCTTTTTGCAAATGTAGCAGAATTAAATACAGTTAGGAAATTAAATAAATAGCACAATGAATGAATTTACTTTAATAGTCAGTTTGGCAAAATTTAATATACAAACTTAAGAGCCTAACTACATTATTAGTGATGATTGAGTTATAACATATAAAACTAAGAAAACATATAAAAATTGAAAAACTGACGTAACTTGAATATGACTAAACAAGCTGAAAATCTTGCCTTGATTGTTGCTTATTCATTAGAGTATCTGAATGTAGCACCTTATACATCACAGCCTAGGAAGATGCAAAAGCAAACACATTAAGATTTTGCTTAGTATGATCTTGCAGTCAAGGAATAGGTAAAGCCCAATAATTTAAATACATATATGACAACATAAACCTACAGTCCTACCATATAGTCATGCTACAGGCACAAGCATGAATGAGGAAACTGACAACTTAAATGTAAGCAGAGCTTATCCAAGCAAAAGCGAAAAGAAACATTAGTTAAAGTCTGGGAAATTAATTTATTGATTAATGGGTAGAATTCAGTGACAAGAGTCTAAGTACATGGTGATTTGAAAGATGTGTTAAGTGGTAGTTACAAGCACCAGGTTCTTAGTGATTGCAAGAGCCTCTTTGTCTTTGAAGTAATCATCCAATAATATCAGACCAAGGGGGGTAGCATGTAATGGCCACACACACACACACACACATTTTTATATACAGATTCATCGGTAACTAACACTACTGTTATGCTATTCATGTAAAGATAAGAAATACATACATGACATTAGAGTTATTTTCTTACTTAAGATGGATTGCTCACTCTAAAACCGTCCACAAAGGACTTAGCAACATGTTTAACCAGCATTTCCTGAGACATTTGTCTTGCCTCACTCCTTAACATATGGAATCTAGGGAGAAATTCTTCAGTAAGAATAGAAGGTCAAGTTTTGTGTTTTTACTTAGAGAAGAAAGCAGTCTACGTGTTCTCCTATCTCTGTATTGATTTATGCTTCTGCATTGGGAACCACCTTAAGGCAGAGCTGCTCACTTTATGTCAATAGTCCCAGCATCTGTCACAACTCCACAGTCTTGATGAACCATGGTTTATCCTGTTGGAGTGACCTGGGCCAGAGTTAAAGTGAATAAAGAAGGAACTCCTTGCTCTTCCTTACTACTTGTAATGCAACTTCATATTTGGAAATAAACTAAAAAGTACATAAAATTGATGATTTCATTTATCTCAAATGGTCACTCTCTATTATCATATTTTACAGGCTCTTTCATTTAGACTTTGATAAATACCCTGCACCCCAGATGATTTTTGCATCCCTGTCTGTTGAATATAATGAATCAGTTCCATCAAAGTCTCTTTAAGTAGCAGTGCTTGAAATTACAAACATTAAACTGTTTTAAAAGTGCCTTATCATGTATGTATGTGGTTAAACTTTTCTGACACAGGCTTAAAGACTCAGACATTCTTAGAATAAAAAAAATGAATGACACTTACAATAAGTTTTTTAATTGATTTTTTTATTGAGTTCTACATTTTTCTCTGCTCCCCTCTCTGCCTCTCCCCCCACTTCAAACCTCTCCCAAGGAGATCTTGTCTTTTTCTACTTCCCATGTAGATTAAATCTATGTAAGTCTCTCTTGGTGTCCTCATTGTTGTCTAAGTTCTCTGGGATTGTGATTTGTGGGCTGGTTTTCTTTGCTTTATGTTTAAAAACCATTTATGAGTCATTACAGGTGATACTTTTCTTTCTGTGTCTGGGTTATCTCATGCAAAATGACGTTTTCTAGCTCCGTTCATTTTCCTGCAAAATTCAAGCTGTTGTTACTTTTTTCTGCTGTGTAGTACTCCATTGTGTAAAGTACCACATTTTCCTTATCCATTCTTAAACTGAGATAACGATGGATGAGTGCATTTATATACTTGCATCATAAAACATTTTCTTTGATGTCTAAATAGATGGCCTCATTTAATTGTCACACATGTATGTCCACAGATAGCATGCTGTGTCACAGGACAGGCTTGCAACAGGAAGGCTGCCTTGCATGTCCTAAAGTCATACACTAACAAAATTACATTCTTGGAGGAAGTAAGAACTTTTTTCTGTATGTCGAGTAATTTGTTCATTTATTGAACTAATACAATTGAAAAGCTAATTTATAATTGAAATAGAAGTTGACCAAAGAACTCTCAGAATATTGCCCTTTGAGTCCTATGCCATGATAATAAAATCCTTTTGATGAAAATTAGACTTAAGTCAATGTATTTGAAATAGTAACTGCATAAATCATTGGATGAAGTTTCTTCATAGACTATCAAACATACCGTCAAATATAGAGTTCCTACTATCTACATGATTATGCTCATAGTTTATTCAGTGATAAAATTATTAGAGAGTGGGTAAAACACACATAGTTATATTCTCACTCTTCATTCATTGATAAAAGTTACACTTCTTAACCTTTTGATAGTCTTAGAGAAAGAGGTCTCTTTGTCTCTCTGTCTCTCTCTCATATTTACTTAAATTTTCTTTTTCTTTATATCACATAAAATGATTAATATGTATTTCATTGATATTTTAGTGACATGTAAGAGAGACCCAAAATAGTTTTATTTCTAAATTTAGAAGACCTTAGATAATATGAAAATTACATTTTCAATCATAAAACTACAGAATAAACCAAACTAAAAGAAGCATAAACCAAATTATTCCACTTAAAAATACCCTGTTTATGTTAAGGTCAAAATGTACACAACTATTCTATTATCTTGTCAAAATAGTAGTCACATTGGGTGTACTTCTGGTACTAAGCAGAAGGGTGGTGAGGGAAACTACAGGGATGGGGTAAATATGTTTCTAGTTTTAGAACCTGGTCACTTTGAATGGGTTATTTATGAATAGTTTTTTAATGATCATTTGTTTTGTGTGTATATTTACTTTTCAATGTATGATTAAGTCATACATTTATAAACAATGTATGATTAAATGTAAAAATTAATGAACAAAGAATAAAAAGCACTCAAATTCCCTTACCTTAATCCAATAGTATCTAAAGGGTTTCACACACTTTATTTGCATTGCCTGGAGCCCATTCAGCTACAGAGCCAGGATTGAACTTAGGCATGTAATATTCTGGCCCCATATATTGTGGGGATCCACTCTTTTTCTTTTGTTTTCAACCTTGAGCTGTGATGCAGCCTGCTGCCTTAAAGTCTGCCCACCTTCCTTGGAGAACTAACACTACTCCCCTATTGCAGGCGAACTGTGTGAGGAAAAACTGGACTTCTGTGCCCAGGACCTGAACCCCTGCCAGCATGACTCCAAGTGCATTCTGACACCAAAAGGATTCAAGTAAGTCTGAGGCCACTAGGGGCTCACGGTGAGGTGGAGGTTGCATGGGGGGTTTCATTGAGGAACCTGTCTCCTCCACCATCCTTAGCTGCATACTTTTGCTGAAGATTAGAAATGGGTCACATATACCTAGTGCTTGTGACAGGCCTGCAAATATTCCTGTGCATCATGGAATATTAACACACTGGAAAAAAAAACAGGGAAACTTTTGGTTCCCCACAATGTCTAGGAAGCCCTTTATGAAGTGAAACAACCATTAAATCAGTTTCATTATACTTATGTAAAGGCCAGTCTAATCAAGTTTCTAACATACACCAGGTAAACTTACTTTAAAATTGAGAGACTGATTCTGATGTACCTGAGAAGTCTATGTTTTAGAACAGTCAACTGACTATCTAGGCTGGAAAAAACACTGTGACACTGTGGCCAGGTTACTCCGGACATTCCTAGCCTGTGTCTGTTATCGTTCTGAAATTATTAACCTTGACTTTGAGATCTAAGGCTTCCCATTCCCACTTCATAGAGAGCTCTCCCAAGTGATCTAAAAAATTTATCAAAATCACTTCCCCCCTAGCAATATTTCTGAAATATGCGTGGTAGCAAATCAGATGATACTTTTGCTGCAACCTTAATATATATTAAGGAGCTATCAGGAATTTTAGAGTTGGCAGTAACTTAAACATCATCCAGACTAAATTCTTCATATTTGAAGTATTTTTAATTCATTAATTAATTTTACCCAGCCTGATTACACCTCCCCTTCTCTCCCCTCAGTCCTGCCCAGCAACGTCCCCTCCCACCCACCCAAAACCCCTCCTTTCTCTTCAGAAAAGGGCAGGCCTCCCATGTATATCAGCCAGCCATGGCATATTACGTTGTGGTAAGACTGAGGAGATGGCTTACAACCAAAAATATAAATTCTTTGTTTTAAACATAAGGAAATATTAGCCCAGAGAAGTCAGGTAGCTGTGCAAAGACCACATGCTAGCTTATTGGTTGAACTGAGACTTGATACTTTGCAGATATGTGATTTGTGGAAACCATATTCCTACTAACAGGTTTTCTGGTTTACTGGTAACACAGTTGGCGTGGGATCAGGATAGACTGGATTTGGGGGATGATGCAGCTATGCTTAGGAGTTAAGCCATGCTTGCATAAGACAAGTGGCAAAGTTGGCTTCTACTCTATCAGCCAGTGTTGCTGCAGTATCTACTGTCAAAGGTTAAACTGAATTAACGAATTTTAGAATTTTCTTTTGACAGTATTGTCAGTTAATTTGATTTAAAATCAAAATTTTTAGAATACATAGAGTTTAGGCATACAGATTATATTCACTACTAAGAAGGAAAGGCTGTAGATCTCAGTCCATCTTTCATTGCTTCAATTTACAATTCTAGACCAAAACTAAAATTCTTGTTAATTTTATTTTATTTTATGCACAATACTACATTGCATTTTATTCTACAAAACTCTGGAGGTAATTTGCTTTAATTCCCAATGGCTTTGATCTGCCCACAGTTAAGGTCAGCAGGTCAAAACTGTATCACTTATGTGGATCAAGGCCCACCACTTTGCAGAGGGTTAACAAGGATGGTTTCCTGGGACTGCGCATCTGATAAACAGATTTCACAGGACTTTGTGTAGTTCTACACAAGTTATTAGCGAGACTTAATGGAAACAATCTTAAACGAGGAGAGCTTGTCTTAAGCAAAGGACTGGGTCTTAATTAAGCATTTTCTATTACTAGCAATTAGGTTGCATACTCTCCAGAGTTTGCCTTGCTGGAGTCTGGAAGGACAGATTTGAAAGCCCACGGCTTTCAGCGGTCAGTAATTCACGAGCTCATTTTATAGCTGTATGTAGTTGAGCTGAAACCAGGTTAAGGCGGAGTGTGTGCTATTACTCCCATCTTATAAATAATTGCACACTGTGGGAAATATCGTTGCAGAAAGAAAATGGTCGTGAAAACTGAACAAGGGGAAGCCAGTAGAGATAATCTTTACTGAGAATTGTTTGGACAAGTTGTAATGTTACTTCAATTTCATTTTCTTATTACTAAGCTAATGGAGCTGGTTTTACTTTTCATCCTTTATTATACATTTCATAAATCTCCTGAATTGCTTGGAGATATTTTTAGAGCATGATATGCCATGAGCAGTATTTTGAAGAATACGTCTTTCTTAGTTAGCATTTATAGTCATAACAGTATAGTTTATATTCTATATATCCTCCCTCTCTCCTCCTCATATAATAGAATTGAAGTGATGGACTTTGTTCATAATAGAAGATTTAGGGAATTCTTATTTAAATGTTTCTTCCCACTTTAAAACAAGGGAAAGACAGAATAATCCGCCATGATATAGCTGCTAGTTCTGAAGGGCTTAAAAGATAGTGTTTGGGGGGAAAAGAGGGTATAAAATATCTCCTAGACAGCTATTGTGTTAAATGTGTGGTTCTCTTATCTTTTACTTTGATTTCTTTTCTCAGATAAATAATTCAGAGCATTTCAAAGCGTGCCTTCTTTTTTTTTAATGCTCAGCACTTCAGTGGCGCTGCCCACATTAACATTGATGGAAGTTCCCTTCCAAGACCCGTCCATCTATTTGAAAATGTGTATGACCACTTAGGGTCCATTTAGTGTCAGACTTGCTGTTTGCTTCACTTTATGGTGATGTAGTGTTAAAGCCAACCAGTTTAGGTGCCAGCACGCTTACGCAGTGAGCTCATCTTGTTCCTAAGGCACGCATGCCATCTGAATGCCTCTCTAAGAAGAACTGTTCTCCCATTTGTTTTAATGCATCCACTCTCAGTCAAGCACCTGAGTTTGCATCTTTAGGCAATACCCTTGGCACTGTGTAATGCCACATTCAATCAGGAATATTTTTAAACTATCTTCATTCACTTAAACACTGAATTTTTTATAGAATACTGTGCTATTAGTATAGAATACATATAAAGACTTTTCTAGAATTATCAAGACTCGTAGTTAAAAATATGATAATTGTTTTTTGAGCATGAAGATAGCTAAACAATATGCTAATGACTTTATACATGGCATTAAATATTACATAATATTTAACATGCTTGTAGAGTAGATTATAATGCCATGATATAAATAAGAAAGGGATGCTTAAACTACATGCCTTAGTTTTACAAAAATGTTGTTTTGCAGCATGTGAAATAAGTCTGATATAGGAAGACAGATGATGCAAGATGTTGCTTCTATTTGGAATTTTAACAGTTAAACTCTTAGAATCAGAGTGTAGTGGTAGTTGCCATGATTTCGGTGTAATGGAAATGGACAGATGTTAGGTCCTGGTATTAAGATTCTATAGGGAGGAGATGAGTGAGTTCTGAGACCTAACTAATGTAGGAATAGTGACTAGAGTAAACTGCATCATGCATTTCCAAAGAGATAAGATTAAAGTAAAATAAAAAGTTAAAGGTAACGGGCGGGGGAGTGTTAGTTTCTTCTGTTGATGTCACAAAATGGCCTGACAAAAACTACTTGGAGGAGAAGGCATTTGCCCTGGCTCCGAACTCAATGTACAGTCCTTCATGGCCAGGTGGTTAGGGTGACAGGAGCAGGATACAGCTGGACAGATCTCATCAGCAATGAGAAAGCAGACAGAAGGAAAATATAGACACCTGTTCAACTCTCTCTGTCTCTCTGGCTCTCTCTCTCTCTCTCTCTCTCTCTCTCTCTCTCTCTCTCTCTCTCTCTCTCTCCCTATAAAGTCAGAGATCCCAGGCAGGAAATGGCAGCACCCACCAGGACTGGGTCTTCGTGTCTTACCTCTGTGATCTGGATCATTCTTACAAGAATGCCCAGAGACCTGTCTCCCACATGACCCCTGTGTCAAGCAGACAGTGCTAACCACCACAGTGAAGTGATGGATATTTAATTACTTTGATTATAGGTATCATTGCCCAACGTGTACATATATTAAAACATCCTGTGATGAATATTGAAAGACACAGTTTCATTAAGCAAGAAAATATAAGTGTTGACTTGTTAGATTAAAAAAAAATACACACTTAACAGTGAAGCCAGAATGGAATGTGAGTTGTGTATAACTACAAAGCCCAAATTCTGGGGAGGGAGAGGGGGGAACATGGTTTTCTGTCGTGTGTGTGTGTACATAACAAAGAAATGAATCCTCCTTTAAACTCAAAGGAAACACACTCATGGAAATATCATTATTTAAATTGATCAAATCACAAGAGGAAATAAAAACCCTGGTACAATTAGCTTCTTTTTGTTTTGATTTATGTTGCCCCAATCATCAAGGAATTAATGGCCGTTCCTCTGACAGATAGTAAGAAACCCAAGCTTCACAGTCTGGCCTGGACTGTTTTGTAGATATCTATTAGTTACATTTTTATGTTAAGTTGGCGCCATTTTATCCAGATGAAATGCCACTGTTTTCTGTGATCTTTTGACTAAGTCAAAAGTTTGAAACTTTATCTCCTTGCCGAAATAGGTGTGACTGCACTCCAGGGTACATTGGTGAGCACTGCGACATTGACTTTGATGACTGCCAAGATAACAAGTGTAAAAATGGTGCTCACTGCACGGATGCAGTAAATGGTTACACATGCGTCTGTCCTGAAGGCTACAGGTGAGGACGTGATGGCACATTTGGATTTACGGGGACATTTCTAGGGCTCTAGCACATCTAACCTAATCGAATTTGCCTTTCTGTTTCCCAGTGGCTTGTTCTGTGAGTTCTCTCCACCCATGGTCCTCCCTCGCACCAGCCCCTGTGATAATTTTGATTGTCAGAACGGAGCTCAGTGCATCATCAGGATCAATGAGCCAATATGCCAATGCTTGCCTGGCTACCTGGGGGAGAAGTGTGAAAAATTGGTCAGTGTGAATTTTGTAAACAAAGAGTCCTATCTCCAGATTCCTTCCACCAAGGTCCGGCCTCAGACGAACATTACACTTCAGGTGAGTGGTCCTCTCCAAGGAGCTCAACTGATTGGGGGTCACATTTACCCGACTGACGCAGGGGAGAAAACCTTCCCCCTGTGAAAAGCTTCAGAATTTTTCCTTTCAAGAGGCAGTATGTTCATTCACTAAAGGGTGAGGAGTGGGGAGGGGGGTCATCAAAATTGCCACGATATTTTATATTTTAAGTGAAGTTGTGCCCATTAACTTTTAGGGCTCTGCCCTTAATCTCTGCACATGGGAAACTTGCTGCTGAGAAGCACACAGCTGAGACACAGCATCTTGACTTGAGCATCACCTGTAACTCTCCACCCAGAGCCTTGAGGAACAGGCATGAAATTAACAGACATTTTTATGTCTTGCTACCAAGACAATTACTAATTACCATTAAGCAAATCTCTCCTACCCCTAATCTGTGAATTGCACTAGCTTAGGGATAATATATGTACAGTATTTTGGACAAATTGGGCTACATTCTTGCTTAATAAGTAAATGAGATTATTTAGTATATTTTAAATTTAAAGGACTTTGACCAACTTCCGGCAGACTTTCCTCTCCTTTTTTTTAATTTATATTTTTGGCCATGACACTGATAGTAGGTGCAGGGCTTCTGAAATTATGAGGCAAGAACCCTGGGAGGGAGGCAGGTTTCTTTCAAGTATCACTCTTCACACCCCAACTTCTAGTGCTTGCCACGTTGAATAATTATGTCAAGTTCACTGGAGTTGGTACTTTTAATTTCTAACTTACACTTAAATACTTCAAAAGCCCCCAAACAAATTTCGAAAGTAATGTAATAGCACATGTAGCCTATTCCTCTCTATATGATGTGAGCGTAAATAACTTGGTATGGGTTTCGAGAATCCATTTTGCTTAATATAGTCACATTTAGTACATGCCAATAATAAAGCTTAGAGTAGGTGTAAAACAAAACAAAATAAAACTACAGACATATAAAAATGCCCAATAAAGACAATTCTCACATGACATCTAACAGGTTTCCTTAAATAGTTGTTACTGTTTTTCTTATTTGCGGGGGGGGGGGGATTTATTTACAACAGAACAATTCACAGACATGTTACCTTTAAGCAGTAATTTCAACAGCACTATTTTCTCATAGCCACCAGACAAACCGTAGTGAAAAGCCCTCACTCGCTTATTTGCCTGTTTCTTTGGATGAGTGCATTTGGTTGACTGTGCATCCTAACATCAGGGCTACCTCCTACTAGATTGCCACAGATGAAGACAGCGGCATCCTCCTGTATAAAGGTGACAAAGACCACATTGCTGTGGAACTCTATCGAGGGCGAGTTCGAGCCAGCTATGACACCGGCTCTCACCCGGCTTCGGCCATTTACAGGTGAAGATCTCTCAATTACTGGTAAAGGTGAAAAAGCTTATTCAATCAAGAACTGCTGCTCTTCTACAATCCTATAATGAGAAGGGATGGGAATATTTTGGTGATAGCAGGTGGCTTAGTTCTTTATGAACTTCTATAGCAGGATACTGGAGATGGAGTAACAAAAATATCGGAATTTTTTTTATAATTTACAAACTAGAAAATCCAGAATAAGGATAACCACATCTTGTAATGAAGAGCTTTTGCGTGGTAGCATCTTCTCATAGAATGCAAAAAATGGCAACAAAAAAATATGCCAAAGATGGGGGAGGGCAGAGGGCTGATCTTTGCCTTCCTCGGTGACCCACTCAAGCTAACTAACCCTCTCCCTGAAGCTTCAGGCTTTACCCAAGGGAGGGTAGAGCCCTTATGACCTAATTACCTTGTAATAGTTACCTCATAGCTCCCTTGCCCTTCAACACTGTGGCGTTGAAGTTTAGATATATTATGCATGGATGTAATGATATATTCAAGCTATTGTGTAGCATAAATATAAAAACTCGGAGACAGATATTGAGGTTCAAGTTGAGAGATCAGAGAAGCAAAGCAAACAACCGCAAGACTAATCTTCAGACTTTCAGTCTGAAGTGAATTCCTGTCTCATCTGGCCTTATATTCCTCTCTCGTGCTGGTAATAAAGATGTACACCACCGCTGCCCAGACTCTATGGCTAACGAGTGAGGCTGCTGGTATTAAAGGTGTGTGCCACCACTGCCTTGCCTAAGCGGCTGACTAGCGTGGCTGACTTTGTGCTCTGATCTTCAGGAAAGCTTTATTTGTTAGATCATAAACAAAGTATCCAATAATCCTTGACCATGCATCAGACATTACTTCACATGTGAAAAGTACAGTAGAAATCACCTTTAGATCAGGCTTCATAATCTAAAGCGTAGTTTTCCCAGGAAGGTAACTGAAATGAATTAAGCAAGTCGATTGTAGGGAAAGACTAGGCTCTCATGCTTACATTTTTTTTAAAAGTCTGGCTTTGTGAGTATATGAGACAAAGAGCTCTGAGGTAGGCAGTGTAATATAAGTGATTGTGATGACAGGGAAATCAAATCAAATCTCTCTCAGTTCTCTTTGATGCTGTCATGTAAAATATTGTTCCAAGTCTGTCGTTCGTTTATTTTCTCACTATGGTTTTTTTTTTTCTTTCCTTTAAATGTTGATTCATGTTGTTGTTTCAAGACAAGGTTTTTCTATTTAGTCCTGTTTGTCCTGGAGTTCTCTCTGTGGATCAGACTGGACTCTAACTAAGAGATCTACCTGTCTCTGCCTCCTGAGTGCTGGGATTAAAAGCCTGTGTCACCATGCCTAAATTGATTCACATTTATGGCACCATATTTATTAACAAAACACATCTGTAGATTAAAAACACTTGACTGCAAGTGATTGGGTGTTTATTCTGACATAACATGTAGTAAGTTGTTTCAATCTGATTGGTGTTATCTGTGCATATACAAATGTGCTTCAAAAGCCTCCATAAGCTTATTGGCTCCTTCATAAATGATTCTGGTAGAGTAGATACTAATTGAAGCCATGAGTAGAATTTGATCAGCTCTGATGGTGGTGGGCTAGTCCACTTGGAACTATTTTATTTAGAGCATGGAACTATATACATAATTATTGGTTTTCAAATGGAATACAATGGCTGTTTTGCCCCCAAATGTTGATGAATTACTGCCAACATTTTATGTATCTTTAAACTTTAAATTATATAGTGTTTCATCCCATAAAAAGATTTCATAATGTGATTCGTTTTATTTTATTTATTTGCTCTTTCATGACAATGAAGCAGTATAGAGCTCTTCCAAACCATAGTAAAGATTCTTGTGTTGGCATACTAAAGCTAGTTTTCACATAAAATATACCAAAATATTTCTAGATAAGTTGAAGGAGTCCAAGTGATTTGACCCAGATAAAAATTTACTGGAAAGGGCATTTTGTGTTTCTTTGATTCTATGTTCATTGCCATTTTTTGCCTCAATTAAAAATAGCTTGTGTCCTGTGACAGCTATGAAAAGAATACTATGTTGCTCTTCACTCTCCATTTAAAACTAAAAGCTCATGTTTCTTTTTTAAAAATTATATAATAAGAACATGTATTATCAGGTATTGGCACACCAGTTATATTTAATTTCTGTTTCTTAAATTAAAACACACAGTTTGAAAAGGCAATTACTTCATTTTATAGTTTAAAAAGGCAAGCAACAATTGCCTACAGTTCAGGTTAATATTAATTTAAAATGTTTGAAAGTTAAGAAAATTAATAATATTCTAAGGACGAAAAGGTAAAAAGTCAGAGAGGAAAGAAAAATATGGTGAAACAGTGGCAAGAAATTGAGATTATCAATGTATAATACTTAATTTAAAATAAAAACTGGAGGTAGACTGTAGTGGCATGCACCTTTAATCCCAGAACTTGGCAAGCAGAGACAGGTGAATCCCTGTGAGTTCAAGGCCAGCCTGGTCTACCTTGGGAGTTCCAGGATAACCAGAACTATATAATAATAGAGACACCTTGTATGAAAAAATTTAAAATAAGAAGTGCGAACGGTGTCAGAGGAGATTAAAGGGATGCAAGCACTCATATTCCAGGTGGAAGATGATTTCTGCATCGATGCCACCACACATTATTTTGAGTTTTGGACCAACTGAATGTCATCAGCACTCAAACGAAATCATGAAATAATAGAGAAAGGACTATGCTCAGGGACTGTGGGTTAAACATACCATCACTGTCTAGTTTTCACCTAAGTATGCAGATAATAAATACTAGTGCTTTCCTGTGGGAATATGTGGGAAAGCAAAATAAGCAAACTAGCTAGACAATATAAATTAATAAATAATAATAATGGCATCACTAATTTAAAATTCCCAAAAATTTCATTTTAAGTTTGTTTTAAGTTTCTTCAGTACAAAGCCAAGTGTCCATCACGTTCTTTATTCACAAGCTGGCTCCGTGGCATCTGGGGTGGGATTGGTTTGTGTCTAATCCTCTCTTTCATTCTGTGTACACTGTGCAGTTAAATACTGCTCTGATTTTCTGGCTTATCTCCAAGAGTCACAAAATGGTACAGCCTTTGTGCTTGTTCCCCCTTTTCTAGAAGTCGTGAGAGAAAGGCCCCACTTCCACTTTGCTTTAGTAAAAACCCGTCAATAGCAGCCAGCCAGCTCTTGTGAGTTACTTAATATTCAGTTAAATTAAATGTTCAAATCATATTCCTTATCAACTCTCTAGAACATTATTGAGAGTATATAAATTTGTGTTGCATTAAAGGACATAATTAAGTGTTCTTATTTTGAATAACTGTTCTTGTTTGTGTTTGGTTTCCTTGCTTGTGATTTATGTTATGTAAATTTCCCTTTGCTGAGCAACATTTTTTTTCTACATTATGCATTGCTGTTGAGGAAATTGCATATGGAAATTAACTTTTTTACATTAAGTACACTTTATCATTTGATTGATCCCTTCTCAATTTTGATTAAAGTGAAGTTTATTTGGGGATATTAGAGAAAATCACATATCTGGTTATTTTTCCTATAGGATTATTCTTAGAGATGTCGGTTATTAGTTCAAATAAATTAGCAGAACGATAATGGTTTCGTAGGGTCAGATATACATTGATATATTTTACTTCGAAGGAATTTTTTCTCATCTAGATAGAAAGAACATTGTTTTTAATAAAACATGACTTTTTCTTTGATTAAACAAAGCTCATTTTTTTCTAAGAAAATAACAGCATTGTAAACGCCATCAGCTGCTATTTATAAATTAGAAGGGCTTCAAATAGGCGCACTGGCTGCCTCTCCAGAGGATTGCCAGCATCCACAGTAGGGAAACAGAGTCACCGAGCCTCCAGCTCTAGGCCTTTTGTGCCTCTGACCTCTGCAGAAACCTACTCTCACTAGCATACACCCACACGCAGACATATACACATAATTTGTAAAAAATAAAAAATAAAGTTTTAGAAAATTGAGAGAGTAGCTAACATACCTATGGATGTTGATGAAACAGAAGATGTAATTTGTTTTTCTTTTTGCTGTTTCGGTACTAATAAAGTAGCTTGTCTTATCAACTTACTTCTTATATCATCACAGAAGACTGTGGCCTTTTAAAGAAATGTATAGATTTCCAGCACCAGAAATACAGGCAGTAAGGGAAAAGGGGAAAATGCTGGGGGCCCCCTCATGCCTTTCTGATTCTGGGGTCTCCAGAGTGTGAAATATTTTATGTCTTATGAACTCCCAGGCAATGCTGTCCTCCACTGAGTAGACTTTTTTTTTTTTTTTTTTTTTTTTTTTTTTTTCGAGACAGGGTTTCTCTGTGTCTTTGGAGCCTGTCCTGGAACTAGCTCTGTAGACCAGGCTGGTCTCGAACTCACAGAGATCCGCCTGTCTCCGCCTCCCGAGTGCTGGGATTAAAGGCGTGTGCCACCATTGCCCGGCCTGAGTAGACATTAATAACAACTTTAGCTGTGTTTTTGAGAGCTCCTGACTTAACTCCCTTCCCATGTCTAAAATGTGTGATCACAGGCTTGATGTTGTCTTGATATCAGCCATGTCCATGACATTTCTATCGCAGGAGTCATCAAACGCTATGCATACAGGCTTTCTCTCCCCCAGAGGCTGGTTGCTTTGCCTTACAAACTATAGGGAACTGATCTACAACAAACAAATATGAAGTAAGCGGTGTAACAAATGATGGAACGCAGGTTCTGGCCACATGTCTGCTTTGTGAGTTTGGATAATGGCACTCAGAGGGACTCGATATTAATGCCATGACCGAATGAGTAACAACTCTTCTTACCTACTGCTAGAGTCCTGTATCCTTGTATGAATTTTGTCAACAGATATTTAAATCTTTTAAGGCAAAACAACTGGAGCCCACTGTCACAAAAATAGGATGGAAGGAAGGAAGGAAGGAAGGAAGGAAGGAAGGAAGGAAGGAAGGAAGGAAGGAAGGAAGGAAGGAGATAAGGAAGGAAGAAAGGAGAAAAGGAAAGAAGGTAGGAGGAAGGAAGGGAGAGAAAAAAGAACGAACAAAAGAGGGGAGACAGGGGAAGAAATAAAAGGAGGAAGGAAGGAGGGAGGGAAGGAAGGAAGGAAGGAAGGAAGGAAGGAAAAGGATTTTAAAATTTTCATCCTTATTAAATTGTTGAAATACAAGCTAGTAGTTTGCACAGATATATAACCCCATTGTTAATAACTTCTGCTGGTAGAAAGATGAAAGAGAATGATGAGCATTTTAGAGTTTCAGTTTTCTCTTAAATTCCAAATTTTTAAGCTGTTTTTACGTAGTGAACCACACGGTTGGAAAATTGCATGGTTTTCTTATAGCTATTTTCAGTGCAGAAGTTCAAATAAACAAAATCTAGGGTAATAGATGAAAGCAGTGAACCTGAATTACATATTAATGGTACTAAATAAAATTTATGCACTCAGTTGGATGGGGCATGGTTAAGTGGTTCAGTGGCTACTTTTTGTGGGTCCTCGTATATGTATCATTCCCGCGGGGAGTGGAGAAAGGAAGTTTATCAATATTATCATAACCCCAGAGGGCACCGTGAACCTCAGCGGGACCTGGAGGGAGGTGACTGTGATGGACTGTAAAATCAATGGCATCTCAGTCAGTCTTATCGTGGAAGTGCCTATAATGCTTTTACTTTAAAAGAGCATACAAGTAAAGCGTTCTTAAATAGCCCAGCGCCTCCCCTTACTAGACAAGATAGCATGAAACACCAATTTAAGTTTGGAATATTTTTCAGTCAGACATAATCATTTGATGTCCTGTGGTACCATATTCTTTCAACAAAGACACTAAAGTCATTAGTTTTATAAACCTTTTAAAAGGTCAAGATCAGGCCTCACTTCTTTTTAGAATTATAAAAATAGAATTCTCTTCAGTAGTTACTGTTATCAGGCTTTCATCAGTTTAGACAGATATACTGTTGGGTGAGAGGAAAATCTCACCGTGAATCTTACTCATATTTGCAAAATAGGATCCAGGCCCAATGTGCAAGCATACTTGATATGCATTTGTATAACCTTCAGGCCCTCGTCGTGAGATTGCTCAATCTTAATCTTTTTCCAATTCAGTGATTTTTATTAGATGTACCAAGTTGCACAATCCTCATGAATTTACTTAAAATGTAACAACCCTGAGTTATTTGGAAAATCTGGGAATAGCAGGTTAACAGATATTACAAGCTTGTTATGGGTAAAGTAATTTTCATTAAAAAAAAAAGGTGTCACATAATAATTAAAAACACAGAGACACAAAGCAGGCATCCTGGTTTCAGATCTGTTCAGCCACCAGCTAGTGTGTCACCTTTGGTGACATGATGTTCAGCTCTTATGAGGCCTCAGAGAACTATTATGTGTGTGTAATGTTTGTAAATGGTACTTCACTCATAGTGCCAAATAATTTTTACCCTTATTATTTACATTTCTCCACTGAAGGAGAAATGATCCCAAGTTCCCAAGGACACTCATTCCATTAGAAGTAGGACAAGCTAAGCAACCTATACCTCTCAACATTATCCTGAGTAATAATGTTTCTTATTAAAATACATCTATGAAAAGCCATCTCTAAATATGCCAGAAGCCTGTTGGTTATAACTATTGCCTAATAATATAACGAATAGCAATTCCTGATACCTTTAATATGTCTCCCTTTTATTTATATAGCTTGTTTATTGAGTGTCTAAAATTTATCATATATTCCCATGAATATTTGAAAATATATAGAAACAAATAACATATGACCCTTACTTTAGAGTAGCTTACAATTTAGCTTGCATTAAAGATGTAAAACTTGAAAACAAATGAAACGTAGAACAAACAATAAAATGATTGGTAAGTAAATTGAGTTCCTGATGAAATGACCTACCTCTTGCTTCCCAGCTGGAACACTGCATTAAGGAGCAGAAAATGTTAAAGGTCTTGAGCCACTCAATTTTACTGCACCAAACACCTTCATTAGCAATGACATGTCTGGATTGATTGTCTAAAATCAATATGTGAGCAAGAGCTTATTCCTCAGTAGATGTAAGCCTTTTCTTCTCAATTTTAAAAAGGTAAAAAAGGTGACTCTGTATTAATATTTATAATCTAATTGAGGCCAATGTTTATAGAAGATCCATATAAAACCACTTCAAGTTGCATATGCTCTCAGGGGGAGCATCCATTGGATATGACCTTCACTCTGTGTACCTACTAACTTTGTTACGTTTATCTATACTTTAGTACTTTAGTTTGTAACTTGTGGTACACTGAATAAGATATACCTCAAAGAAGTTACGTTTTTGTTGATTTTTGGCACTTACTTGCAAGTGACATATTAAAATGAACTAAATCAAATTTTTGCTTAGGATTTGAGAATATATTGTATGATGTTGCTGATGAACATATTGAGACTAAGACCTGACATTTAACTTGTTATGCGGTGCATGCTTTTAAAATGACTTCTTGAAGCAAAACTAACTGTGAAATGGGGAAATATTTATTTATAGAATTAGCCAGAGAGAACTAAAGTGTGTTGCCGTAAAATAATTTATGAAATATTTAATAACTTCTCAAACATTTAATAAAACAAAAGCAGAACTCCAATCCAAATTTATCTCAGTTTAACCAAGTGCCTACAGTAAAACTCAATAAATCTTTTTGGAAGAGGGTCATTTTCTTAATTACTTTTATCATTTGAAATTAAAATATAATTATCAAAAGCTCCAGTTCTAGGGAATTCAATGCCTTCTTCTGACCTCTGCATATATTAGGAAGATGTGTGCACAGATTTACACATGGGAAAAATAAGCATATACATAAAATAATAAATCTTTAAAGGGTGTAGAAGGATAAAATGACATCATTTGCTTCCTTTCTTTTCCTGTCTCTAGCCCCTCCCATGTAGTATTTCTTTCTCTCTTCCACACTCCTGTTTTCTATATTTCTTTATAGTTGATACATTTTTCACTCCTAAATATGTAAGTACAACATGCACAATGTGTAAATGTAGGTACATTTCTTGTATGTACATGATTTCAGACTAACAAGGTGGTGTGGGATAACCAATTGCAAAGGTCTTTGCTAGGGAAGGTTATTGCTCCTGGTCTCAGCATTTTTTAGTTGCCTACAGGTCTTTATACAAGGCTATGGCCCTGTAAAATTTTCTTATTCTAATTAGCATGTCTATTTGTATAGTACTATCATTTCTAAGTTAATACTCTTTCTTTTCCTCCTCTGCAATGCTCCCAAGTCTTACGTGTAGTGTTGTAGATAGATCGGTTTGCTGGGTACTGCAGCATGAATTCTTTGCATTTGGATGAGTTATAGTTTTTGTAATAGCCTATCAGTTGCCAAGAGAAAAGTATGTGGTGAGAGGTGGAAGCTACATTTATCTGTGTGTGTAAGAATAGGTATTTAGAATGTAGTTAGGGATTGTGCTGGTATGGGAAAGTGGTAGATGTAGATTCTCCTGTTGGGTCTAAGATGCCATGAGACCTGGGTAGTTTGCTAGATTTCCAATACTGGGCATTATTTCCCTCTTGTTTGGGGGACCTCAAGTTCAATTAGAGAGCTGTTGAAGATACCACAAAGATACACACGCTCCACTGTTTCATTCATGCTGGTTGTTGCTACAGTTCATAGGCATTAGATTCTCTAGGTCCTGTGTCCAAAACACATGAAGGAAGAAGCTCATATTTTATACTGCAGAACTTTATTTAGGCAGTAAATTACCTCCTTTGCTGATTTTAATATTTTTGAAAGATGAGATAATTAAAAGTATAGAAGGAAAAATATTAATTGTCATGCCCATTTATTTTTACTTTATTTACTCTGTGTGTCTATGTGACCCCACTCAGGCATGTGTGCATGCACATGTATGTCATAGCAGGAAGTTAGATGGAAACATTCAGGAGTCAGTTCCCAGTTTCTGGGAATAAAATTCAGGTCATCAGGCTTTGGCAACAAATACTTTTGACAATGTATTCTTCCATCCCTTAACCCACATATTTATTTGTTTGTTTATTTATTTTCTATTGATTTTTTTTGGGCTCTCCTCCCTTCCTCTCCCCTCCCCTTTAACCCTCTCCCATGGTCCCTGTGTTCCCAGTTTGTTTAGATCTTGTCTACTTCTCATGTAGAATAGACATACATTTGTTTTTTAAGTGATATGTGAGACAATGTATCAAAACCCCCTGCCAGTGTGAACTCTTTTTAAGTGGTGTGTGTGTGTGTGTGTGTGTTTGAGAGAGAGAGAGAGAGAGAGAGAGAGAGAGGTGCTGTTTGCAAGTGTATGCTCATGTGTGTGCATCTTTGGTTATGGACGCAAAAGATTACTTCCTCCATGACACTCTGCCTCTTTCACTGAACTGTATGTATGTACATAGCTCATAGATTTATCTACGCGTTTTAGCCAAAGTGATTTAAGGATCCAACTGTGTCCACTTCTTTGGTATTGGGGTTACAGTCTTACATTGTACCCCCTAGCACTTATGTGGACACAGTGTATGTGAATTTGTGTCTTTACACTTATACAATGGCACTTTGCTCGTTGAACCACCTTCACAGCCATAGTTATGGGAAGTTGTCACTGTTCTACCAAATATTTCAAACATCCTCACATTTCTGAACAATATTTTAAACCTCCCTCAAATAAAACCATTTTAGTTTCGGTCAACAAGCAGTGGGATATGATTAGATTCTGTTGGTGAAAACATGCAGAAATATTGGTGCATTTTTCTGTTAGTTTCTATGCTTGAACTTTTGAAAATTTAAATATTAGTGCCAGAAAATGAAGCAGTCATTTTTGCAGCCAGTGTTATGCATTCACATTCACAAATTATGTCTCTATCACACCCCACGCATGTCCATGATTGAACCTTTCCTAAACCATTTTAGACAGTATTACAGTATATTAGGTCTTTAATGTTCAGTATTTATTGGTTTAACCCAGCTTCTTTTATGACATCTTTTGCCTCTGTATTGAATTGTAGAAGTGTTCCTAACATGGCAGTGAGCATTTACCCTGCTAAGATTTTAGGCCAGTTTAAAACCAAAGCTATGTATAGTTTAGTACAGTCAAAAACCCATATAGCATCTATTAAATAATTGAATCAAACTTAATCTTGTGTCTTAGTCTTCATTGTCTGTTAGCATCCATTCCTTAGTATTTCTACTTCTATGCATGTCATGAATTTGTATAAATTATCTCAAAGGTTTTTAGAAGGAAAAAGTGATAGTGGGTGTGAGTATGGGTCTGTTGTGTGGGTGTAGGTGGGACAACAAATAAAGAAAAAGAGTCAAATCACAACAGCAAATCGGTGTACATAAGAAAGATTGGAGGACAGAAAGGTAGGAGGAAAATGATACAATTATGTTACATTCTCAAAATCATTTTAAAAAGAAAAAAATGTGTAAATGGAAATTTCTGTCCTGCCTGGTCCCACAATCATTAAGTGCCAAAGAAACTAAGAGAGGCTTATATTAATTACAAACTGTGTGGTTTATTAGCTCAGGCTTATTTTTAACTAGCTCTTACAACTTAAATTAACCTATAATTCTTGTCTGTGTTTAGCCATGTGGATTGCTACCTTTTTCTCAGTGAGGCATTCTCATTTTGCTTTCTCTGCATCTGGCTGGTGACTGACTCTCTGCCTTTCCTCTTCCCAGAATTCTCCTAGTCTGGCTGTCCTGCCTATTCTTCCTGCCTGGTTACTGGCCAGTCAGCATTTTATTAAACCAATATAAGTGACAAATCTTTACAGTGTAGAATAGTGAAGGCAGAGAGATTGGACACACACACACACACACACACACACACACACACACACATATATATATATATGGAATCCCACACTAGCTCAGAACTAAAAAAATAGACCAATGTTTATTAAAAGGTAAAACTTACAAAGTCAGGATTCTCTGCTTGAACGATGGATGTAGATCAGATCCAAAGCAAACAAAACAGCAAACAGGACCCAAGGGGAAGCAGAGAGGAAAAGGAGGACCAGACGTGCTTCTGCATCCAGGTAAATAGACTATGAGGTCATGCTCCAGTAGGTGGGTAGTTGCTAGCTATACAGCTTCCCACAGCACAATGGTATTACCCCACAGCAAAAAATGAATAAATAAATAAAATTGTCATATTGACTATGTTAAGCTTTTTATTTAACATATTAATCCCAGCTCTCAATTGAACAATGATTTCTTCACAGTAATACAGTTCAGGGAGCATCCCTTTAAGAAAGGAAAGTATATTTTCAATTTATCAAATGTGAAAAAGTGCGGAGATCCTATCATGTTGGTTCTTGTATTCTTCAGCATCTTAACTCTGATAGGTGCTAATGTACGGTGTCACACTGCAAAAGCCAGCAATCCTGTAGAGCCTTTAGAGGAGGTTTAGGCTTCTTTTTAATACCATTTGGAGTCACAGACTGTCTCTTGGTAAATGGAACTTTTATGTCCTTTGAAAGTAAGACAAACAAATGGAGTGAATGTGGCTGCATAAGGAGCATACTCTTTTTCCAGTTCTCTCTGTGAGAGGACAGATTTATTGTGTCCAGATCCTGAGAAATCAAAATTAATTTTATCTCCTTCAGAATAGCCTTTAAAAGGCAATATCTTTAATGTCTGCTCTGCATGTCTCTTCTGAAGCTGGGCTTCTTGAAGTTTATATTTGAACCATGTTTCGAGTTATATCTATTTTTTTTCCATTGCAGTGTGGAGACAATCAATGACGGAAACTTCCACATTGTGGAGCTACTGACCCTGGATTCGAGCCTTTCCCTCTCCGTGGATGGAGGAAGCCCTAAAGTCATCACCAACTTGTCAAAACAATCTACTCTGAATTTTGACTCCCCACTTTACGTAGGAGGTGAACTTCCTTCCAAATCTGTGCTTCTCATTATAGATCAAATCTGAAGTTACTGGTGCCATGGTCATTGACACTGAGCAGTCATTGTAACTGGATGAGATGAAAGTGTCTCTTAAGGGGCCATTCGGTCATCCTGGTTCGGGATCTAACTCAGTATGTCATCGGTCAGAGAGGGACATTAGTTCTTCATCTGTGTCATGCTAGCTAGGTAATTTATATATACTGTCATTTAATTTTATTACTGTCTGCAGACAGAAGCAGAAAAATGGTTAGTGATTAAGTTCGAAAATGATAAAATAAGACCGGGGAGCCACCTCAGTGTACGAAGTGCTCAAGAACCTGAGTTAAATAGCCAGAACCCATGTGGAATGCCAGGCATTAGTGGTTTGTTTACAATTTCAGTGCTGAAGAGTTTGACAAGCAGATCCCTAGGGCATAGTAGATCTGTTTGTCTACCTATCCAACTCCGTGAGATCCAGGGAGATAGGAGAACCTATTTCAAAAGAAAAGATACAGAGATCCTGAGAAAGGATACCAGAAGTTGTTTTCTAGCCTCCACACACACACACACACACACACACACACACACACACACATGCACGCACACACACACACACACACGTGTGTTCATGTACCTGAACACACACACACACATGATTAAACAAGTTCAGTACAAAGTAGGAAGGAGGAATCTCCAGTCCAGCTCCCTTAATGATGCAGATAATAGCAGCTCAAACCAATGTTGCCATGCTGATATTTCTGGAAGTTCATCAAAGTTCAACTGATAGATCAATTGTCATTGAAGCTCAGTGAAATAATCAGCGGCTCACGTTGAAAGATTTTATCAGACTAGTAGGAAGTATATTTGCTTAGATAGGCTTTCCCAGTGAAGGAAAAAGAGAAGACCTTGGCAAGGTGGACTGATGCTAGGAATGGGACAGTCTTACTCTAAGCAATAAGAATGAAGTTGGGGAAGAGAGACAGACAGGGACAGAGGCAGAGAGAGAAAGAGAAATAAAGAAGTCCAGGGGAGAAAAACCTATAAAGAATAAAACTCTACCATTGTCTGTGTCTGGAAGAGAAAGTATGAATTAGAGGCAGAATTGCAAAATTCAGGGAAAAAAAAACAATAAGGCAAGGCATGTGATATTGAATTGAAATACAATAAATTAAATAATAAGGTCATAAAATTAACTTATTTAACAGATAACTAAAGCCTCTAAACAAATCAATACACCTCAGGATAAGTGTTTTTATGATGTTCTCAGTCTCTACAAAAGACTAACTTCAAGATGCTATTCAATTATCTTGTTTTTATTGATTTTTGTTGAGCTCTACATTTTTCTCTGCTCCCCTCCCTTCAACCCTCTCCCAAGGTCCCCATGGTCCCAATTTACTCCGGAGATCCTGTGTTTTTCTACTTCCCATGTAGATTAGATCTATGTAAGTCTCTTTTAGGGTCCTCATTGTTGTCTGCATTCTCTGAGATTGTGGTTTGTAGGCTGATTTTCTTGGCTTTATGTTTTAATCCTTCCAAATCTTCTATGAAACTATTTCTTGTAATTGTGACCTAAATTCAGAATATTTCCATTTTCAATAATTTCAATAATTGAAAAATCATAGAATATTGATGCTGCTCTAAAAGGTTAGGAAAAATTCCGCACCTTTCGTTCAATTCTATCAATGCTGATAGGGTATCCACTATATCCTGAGAACCACGTTAATGGAGGATCAGTGTCACAAATTTGAAAAATAAATGTCACTTCTGGTCCAGCATCATGAAGCATCATGAAGCATACAGACACATTACTGAGTCACTGATGTGGCATTACCATTGACATCTTGAAAATTGACTATACTCGGCAAACTAACTGACGTCATCAGTATATAGGACTCACAACTATGAGTAATATGAGATACTTTTTTTTTAATTAGTTATTTGAAATGATGAGTTTTGGTTGTATCCCTCCCTCCCTCTTTTCCTTATAAATCTATCATGCTTTCGCTAGCCACACACATCTGTGTCTTTTTTTTTCTCTAAGCAACAAAAGCAAAACACAGTAGAGTTTGAGCTGCCCACAGTTGTTCAGTGTGTGACGACTTCTACTGGAGTTTGCTCAATTTACCTGGAGTATCACTTCAATAAGACTTCCCTCTTCCAGTACAAATTATTGTCAACAGCTCCTAGAATATGGGAGGGTCTTTGTGTCACCTCCCCTCTCCATTCTGAGATTGCCTCTGGCTTAAATTTCTATTTTCACCTATCTTGCAGGGAACAGAGTTGCCTTGCAGTGTGAAAAGTCAGCCTTGAGGGTCAACCACGATGTAAAAGGGATGAGTTATGTATTTTAAGCATTTGCTGTAACCAACATAGTGCCTGCTTCTCTTTTAAATAATGTTTTTATTTATATGGCACTGCTTTTAGTGGTGCAACCTTTCATTTTCAGAGGAAATTAAAGTAAAACCAGAAGGTAAACACTATTTTCTCTTTTGCATAGTCCCAAAGGGACAGACTCAAGAATTTTATAAAGCTTTTCCAAGTTTGTAGTACTAAATTATGGTAGACAATTATTTACATCCAGGTCTTTCTGACCCCAATGCAGCCTGCGTTGCCACTTACTTTTTTACAAAAATCAGCAAACAAAATGGCTTAAGTAATACGGTTTTGCCTTTCCTTCTGAATTTGTCCTTGACTTGAATTGATGGTGCTTTTATTCAAAAATATTTCAATGAATACTTTAAGAGCTGATGCTTTAATGCTTCTAGAATATGGTCTTTAGTTTTTTTTTTTAAATACAGATAAAATTGTTTGAGACAGTTTTTTTTTAAATGGGGAAAAATTAAACTTCCAATTGAAAAGTGCTAATCCTCTCAGACTGGAGGTCTCAGAAGAATCCAGAAGCACCTCTGAGTATTCAGGCCTAAGGGAAACCACCTTGGTATTAGCCTTACTGCCCAAGAACACACCCAGCCCATCTGCTTCTTCCCCAGATTGTGGTCTCAGTGGTGGTTCTGACTGTAAAATGCAAGGAATCCAGAAGACCACAGTCAGACTGTCACATGGCAGAGGCAGAGGAGCTGAGTCAACAAAATGAAAACAAGGTTAAGTCTAGTTAAAGCCAGAGCTGTGCCTGAGGAGAGTACCCTCATATATCCTAAACATTGGTCCTTTGCAGAAGTCTTTACATTTCTCTGGGAAAAATGCAAACTGGTAATGCAGCTAAGCATGCTCCTGCATTACTGACTATCTGTGATACTATCTTTAGGTAACATAAACCAGAAGAATGTTAATGTTTTTCCATCTGATGATTGAACTAGAACACTTATTATAACTGTCAGGAGAGTGGGTAAGACAAAGATATAGGTGTCTAGACATACATTACCAAAATAGTGTTACCTTTGCACAAAAGTTTTCAATATTGATATTCTTCCCCTTGGAGTCATTTTAAAGCAAAGAGACTGCAAAGGCGCTTTAAAAAAACCCATTTAGTAAGTTATTTACTGATTGATTAATGGATTGATTTATTCCCAACTATAAGTCCACAAAATGCAAAAATGTCTTAAGAAGCAAAATCTTGGATTACCATGTTTGACTGAAGCAATGGTATTTATGGCTCCAGGCCATCCTCAGCTATGTTGTAAATTACAGCTTCAATAAATAAAGATCTGCTTCTGTTTATCAGCTAAAAACCCATGCTCTACCTCTGCATTTGAAAGTTCGGCCCAGAATAGTTCTTGGTTACAGGGGTAATTCAAGGTAGAACATGTGGCTAGTATGTTAGTGGAAGGTGTATGGATCCAATCCTCAAGTCCAAAAATAATTGAGAAAAGGTCTTGATTTTATTTGCTATTGAAAGCTGAGTCTGTATATGGTGTGTAGCTGTGTTGTTTTATAGACTTTTTTTTTTAACCATCAAAACTACACCATCTGCGGTTGTAAGTTTTGGGACTAAATGAAACAAGTTCATTCATTGCTTCTCCCTGCTGAGGAACTTTGCCAATCTCAATTTAGTCTGGATACGTGCACAAATAAATGTTGTATCTCCATCAAAATGGGCATTAAAAATAGCCTTGGAAGAGGTTCATTTCTAACTGTTTTAAGAAATGACCCAAAACAAGGCTCATGTTTGTGATGGGTAAACACAATTTAGAAAGACTTTCCCCACAGGTCAGAATTTCCTGTCAGTGGTACTCTTCTGGAAATGGTCAACTGCCTGCCTCCAGCTTGGCATGGTAGTACACTCTCCATGGCCAGACATAGATCTTTAAATTAAAGACAAAGAACCCAGGACCTGGTCTAGTGTGGTCGTGTGTCCCCGCATCAGAATCACCTGTGTTGCATATTGGCATTTAGAATTTTGCACTTGTCCTCTTCTACCTAAGATTAGCATCTCAGGATAGGGAGGGACAGAAAGATGCTCTTTGAACAAACACTTGTGTGAAGCTAATGAATGACTGTTCTTGGCTAGCTTCTTGTGGTAGGTGAGGCAATTTGAGTCCCAGAACAGGAAAATAACTAGCCAGGGTATACTCCCTAAGTAATTTTTCTCCTTGTAGTGTCAGGAAATAAATAAATTTGAAGAAGAGAAGGTTTATTCTGTTTTAGAGTCTGAGAGTACATCTCAGTAGGGAAGTCATGAAGTATGAAGCAGCTAGTCACATTGAAGCAGTCAGGTAGCAGTGAGGTGAATGCTAACATTCAGTGTTGTTTCTTCTTTGTATTGAGCCTTAGATCTAAGCCCCTAGTTCAACAGCCACGTTCACCATCTGTCTTTTTGTTGTGTTAAACCTTTCTGCATATACCCTGAGTTGTATTTCCCAGTGAAGGATTATTTAGCCTTCGAGCACAGATTGTGAGGATTAAGAAAATTGAAGTGTAATGACCCATCTTAGTAAGAGTGTCACCATTCTGGGTGGGGATTCAGGACTCTTAACATGTATAAAGTGAGCTGAGTTCTGGCTTGCCTCCATCTCTGCTTCCTGATTCTACATGTGATGTATAGACTTTATTGCTGTGATAGACTGTACTCTTGAACTGAAAGTTAAAATAAGTCTTTCTCCCTTGGGTTGCTTTTGTCGGGGAATTTGACAACAGTATCAAGAAAAGAAACTCAGATACACAGTGATTATAAATCATGTTAACTTGTTAGTGAATATTAACTCAACCAGGATAGAGACTCGACCTCTAGACTAGTGGCTTTGTATACCAAGAAGACTGATTTTGGTGCCTGTTAAGACTCAAACAAGATCTTTTGTCTAGGAAAGGTAATGATGGCACAGAATGAGAACCCCAGAATGTAATAGTCCCCTGGAGAGTGGAGCCCAGTTTATAATCCCAATCAGTAGCTCAGATCAAATTCCAAGCACAGTTGAATCATGAGCATTGAGCAGAAAGTCATTAGTGCAGCGGCTTCCAAATTCCTCCCCTCACCTCATCTATTGTCCTAGAAGCTCTTCTGTGGAAAGTACTGTCGAGGAACTATTTCAGGGTCTCAATCAGGCCATGGAAAGATTCTTCCGCTTTGCCAAAATAGCAGTTACCAGATGACTGTCACTTCTGGGGTTTATGCTTCAAGATTACAAATGCTGTTTGTGATGGAATGTATTCTCTATTATTATTATTAATTGACATAAAAGCTTCGTGGTATGAATGAGGTGTTAGGCTGATTAGAAGCAACAATGAACTCTTCAGGCAGAGACATGCTCAAGATAGCAGGGACACTGTCCCTGGGGTGCTGAGTTAGTTGCTAAGTTAGAATTTGACAAGTTTGAGGTGAGTTACTATATGATTTTCTTTGGGTTCTCCTTATTATTTAGCTTCTCTAAGAACCCGAATTATAGGCTCAATGTCCTTTATTTATGGCTAGAAACCAAATATGAGTGAGTACATACCATGATACACTTTTAAGATCTGGCTTACCTCACTCAGGATAGTGTTTTCTATTTCCATCCATTTGCCTGCAAACTTCAAGAAGTCCTTGTTTTTTACTGCTGAGCAGTACTCTAATATGTATATATTCCATACTTTCTTCATCCATTCTTCAATTGAAGGGCATCTAGGTTGTTTCCAGGTTCTGGCTATTACAAACAATGCTGCTATGAACATAGTAGAGCATATACTTTTGTTGTGTGATAAGGCCTCTCTTGGGTATATTCCCAAGAGTGGTATTGCTGGGTCTCAGTCCCAGAGTCTTGGTAGACTGAACCTGCGCTCCGGAATTAAAAGGATTAGGCAATCAGCAAAATGCTGACATGGTTGGCATGGAACCGGTGGCTCAAGCTCTCTAAGCTCTTATCTTTTGATTTTATAATTTGAAAAAGAATTAATCAGAGAATTATAAACTGTGACTTCTCAGTGTGCATGAGTCTGGTACAGACTCATAGGGAATGGAAAAACAACGTCTACGTCT
Source organism: Alexandromys fortis (assembly GCF_014885135.2). Classification (NCBI taxonomy): domain Eukaryota; kingdom Metazoa; phylum Chordata; class Mammalia; order Rodentia; family Cricetidae; genus Alexandromys; species Alexandromys fortis. The sequence continues at coordinate 8,526,112 of NW_026067949.1, forward strand.
AGTTTTTCTTTAAGTAGACTTTCTTGAAGATTTTATATATATAATTTGTATATATATAATTATTTATATTACTAATTTGTTTGAAACAAATGTACCAGTTAAAAACTTATCACTATAAAATAGGTTTATTTTAGTTAAAAGTTAGAATAACTTCCTACAGTTTACCAAAATGCAAAACAAGATGTCCAGCTTTTCTCTACCTCCTCATGGGAGCACGCATAGTCCAATTTAATAGAGATGGACTGATGAACTTCACTATTTCTCCGTAGCGAATGACCAAGGAGCCTGTAAAGATTCTTAGGTGGCATGCTCTTTCTTCCTAGGCATGCCTGGGAAGAACAACGTGGCAGCACTGCGCCAGGCCCCGGGGCAGAACGGCACCAGCTTCCATGGCTGTATTCGGCACCTTTACATCAACAGTGAGCTGCAGGACTTCCGGAAAGTGCCCATGCAAACCGGAATTCTGCCTGGCTGTGAGCCATGCCACAAGAAAGTGTGTGCCCACGGCACGTGCCAGCCCAGCAGCCAATCAGGCTTCACCTGTGAATGTGAGGAAGGGTGGATGGGGCCTCTCTGTGACCAGCGAACCAATGATCCCTGCATGGGAAACAAGTAAGTTCCAGAGCCTTGGTACTCAGTGCATATGTTAAATTCTCAAAGCCAATCTAAGAAAAGAAGTCAGGAGGTTGGGAGAGCATGGGCAGGGGCTTCGAAACATCAACACATCAGAATTCTGTCCTCTGTATTCAGACACGTTTTTCCTAGCCACCATACCTTCTGAACGCGTGTATCAACCCGATTTTCATTGCTCTGTTTCTCCTTCACTGTAGATGCGTACATGGCACCTGCTTGCCCATCAATGCCTTCTCCTACAGCTGTAAGTGCCTGGAGGGCCATGGCGGTGTCCTTTGTGACGAAGAAGAAGACCTGTTTAACCCCTGCCAGATGATCAAGTGCAGCCACGGAAAGTGCAGGCTCTCTGGCCTCGGTCAGCCCTACTGTGAGTGCAACAGCGGATACACAGGGGACAGCTGTGACAGAGGTAAGCTACACAGTGACGAGTGATGTCAACCTCATCCCTGGTGAAAGGCACAGAGTGCAGCTAGGAAACACTTAAGCTGGGCGTGGCTTGTGGCTACTGTTGTGGATTGGTTCTCACCTGGAATGATACAGTTACTGACTGTGAAAAGCGTTAAACTCCCACCATAACATTCTTCCATGGCCATCAGACATCTTACCGCCACTGGACTTGCTGGGGGGGAAAGTCTCCTTTTCCCTTCTTCAGAGCACAGCTGCCCAACTCACCTTCAGCCACCACCCGACCCCCTTACCCACAGGTATTACTAATGCAGGCTCAGGCACAGAGACCACGGAGGTGGTGACTCTGCTCTGGTTTCAGTACAGAAACAACTTTGACCTTAGACTCGACTGATTTATCACAGTAAATTATGCAGGTGAGAGGGATGGAAGCCGGCTGAGTTTTCAGGCCACTTCTCCCTGCTTTGTTCCCGAGATCCGAACTTGCCTGGCCTCCAGCTGGCACCGATTTCGGTGCATCAGACAATACGATGAACGTGCCTGCGGGAGCCTTTAGCAGATGGCTCTTTTTTGAACTACTTCATACTAGCGTAATTTATGAAGTTAGTGGAATGTTACTTGTATTAAGTAACATATTGGATAATATTAAATTCTGGGCCTAATAAATTAAATTGCATTCTCTATGAAACTGCTCCCCGTGGTAAACAAAACCAGCTGTTAGTCCTGTAGAAACAGAAGATGTGTATTTTTTTTCTCCTTTTTTTTTTTTTTTTTTTTTTTTGGAATAAAGGAAAGGATTTAGGAATCCAATTTTCTTGTCAGAACAAACATGTTGTATTTATTGTCTACATATATAGCATACGCTTTGCTGGAAATAGAGGCCTAAAAGATACATTTTCAAGTTAGACTAGATCATGCCATCAGTCCATAAAACGGACCTCAAGCATCACACTAAAAATGGCAGCCACTAAGTGGGAGGAAGGCCAGTGACAAAATGGAGATCTTGACTTTCTTTCGGTCACTCTACCAAACCTACAGTGTCTGTCTTTAAAAGTGCTCTTATCTCCTTGTTTTCTAGAAATTTCTTGTCGAGGGGAAAGGATAAGAGATTATTACCAGAAGCAGCAGGGTTACGCTGCCTGTCAGACAACAAAGAAAGTATCTCGCTTGGAATGTAAAGGCGGGTGTACTGGTGGGCAGTGCTGTGGACCTCTGAGGAGCAAGAGGCGAAAATACTCCTTTGAATGCACAGATGGATCCTCGTTTGTGGACGAGGTTGAGAAGGTGGTGAAGTGCGGCTGCGCGCGGTGTGCCTCCTAATTGCCTTTCTGGCAGCCTCCATCTTGGGCGAAGGTTGTACACTTCTTGACCATGTTGGACTAATTCATGCTTCATAATGGAAATATTTGAAATATATTGTAAAATACAGAACAGACTTATTTTTATTATGATAATAAAGACTTGTCTGCATTTGGAAAAAAAATAATAAAAGACACGCTCGTACTAAAGCTTCCCCTACACTGGAGAAGTGTGAAGAAAAGACACACTTGGAGGCATTAGTGCAGCGGTGGGGACCACTGCAACACGGAGCCATCTCTGGAACATGCTAATACTAGCAGAAGCACATATACAAGGGCCTAAAACGGGACTGTACACTCACAGGTGATTGCCCAGAGCAGAAACCCCATGCTCCCCCTTCCCATCAGTGCAGTTCACAAGAACACTTCAAGCACAAGCATCTCAATGAGACTCTGAGGCAGGGGAATGGAAATCCAGAATCTGTAGATAGAGCCAAGGGATGAGAAATATTTTGTGCAAGATAGAGAGTGTCCTGACATCTGGGTTTCATTCAGGAGAGAAATGGGTGTGGAGTGTTGAGATGTATTTTATTGTCTTTGGCAGTGATAGCATATCAGCAGAAACAGCACATGAAGGTGTTTATCTACCACTTTCCAGTATTAAATTTTTGTAATATAAATGATAAAGCAGATGATAAAGAACCAATAGATTATTGATAAATAAAAAATTAGTAATAATATGAATTTTTGTTTCTATGAGTTCTAAATAGCCCTATACAGTATTCGTTTTCAACGAGGAATATTTATTGTATTAAAGTACATTGTACTTAATGATTTAGGTCATCACTTTGGACTGTTTCTCGATGCTTTAATATATATTAATTTATAATTATCCTGATATTTTTGTACATTTTCAAACTTAAAAAAAATCAGGATTTTTTTGGCAATAGAACTAACATAGGATGTTATTTTGTTATCTTGGGATAGGTATACGTTGTTCTTTTGGCTGACCTTGACATCTAACCACTGATGTCACTGACCTGTGGTCTCTTTCTGGACACTTACAGAGGGTTTGCAAAGGCTGTGAGTAGAGACAGCAAGTGCACCCATCTGCCACATGTCCTCACAGGGAGAAGGAAATTATCTGTAGCAACAGACAATAGGAATTAGATGTTTTACAAATTAATTAATAGATATTTCCCTGCCATGCTTTGGGGGAGGGGAAGAAGAAAGACTGTTATGTCAAAAACTGTAATTTTTCTCCAAATAATAAAGCTCCTTGATTACCTTACTGCTCCCATGTTAACAATTTTGCTTCTAAATTACAATGTAGAGTTGATAATGATTTATAGTAGACTGTGCTCTTCCTTCATGAAAATTCCAGGGTTCCCTGTGAAGATGCAGATGTTTCTTTAAAAGAAAAACCCTTTTTAACAATGAGAATTATGCTTTGTCCTTCTCCAGACTAATATCGGTTGCACTACTGATGTCTGTAAATTAAAAGATATCTACTTCATTAACAGCTTGGCCGTTTTCTTAGAAACTACCTCACTTTGCAGGTGTTTCATTATGAACTTGATACAGTGGCATGTAATGAACCAGAAAGGGAACTTATACCTTTATGTTAACAACAGAAAAATTGCTTTGAAATAAACATATTGTCACATCGGAAGGCTGCATAAAAAAGATAAATAAAATAACAGACTCTTTGCTAAGGAAAATGAATATTCAGTTAAATCCCCCTACCAAAAGGAATTATGAGATGAAACAGTGCTCATACAATGGGTCTTCTTTGGGTCTCACTGCCTTTACTAGAGCCAGATATCCAGAACTAGCAGCAATTCAGATCAAGGAAGTGTCATTGTCTGGGCAGAATATTAATACTTGACCTCTACTGTATGAGGGATTCATCTCTTTTTAAAACACTCATGTGTGCGTGTGCACACACACACACACACTATTCCAGGTTTGACCATCCAATTGTATTTCTGCACATATTTATAATTACTTTAGTTGTATTATATAAATATTAAATAACCATTATAAAATATTCATGGGTTCCTATAAGTTGTTTCCTTTTTCAGATGTATTGAATCATTCTTTACGCAAGGAGTCATCTACAAATATAACAAGATTTCCACTTGATACACCAGATAAACAGCATCCTAATGACTAGTGTTTGCAGATTGCTTATTGTAAAGCAAAACCTATGCTAAGAGTTTTATATGTAAAATCTCCCTCATCTATACAAGTGATTTGAATCCCTGTGTTCCCTAGTTTATAGCAGTATATAAGGCTGGAAAACAAAGAAGTAGAACCCAATCCCGAGCAGTTCATACTAAGGTATTTGCTGATGATATAGACACCGTTTAGTCACAGATTGTCTCTACCTGAGGACTGGAAAGTCTTGAAGCCTTACTTTCAGGACTAATGATCATATATGTTTAAAAATAGTAACTAGAGTTTTGACATTTTGCTCCTTTTTAAAAGAAAAAAAAGAGACATCATAATGGTTTTTGCATGATATTTTTTATCCTTCCTGATTATAAGGTCACAAAATAAATTTCTATTTCTGTGTGAGTTGAGCAGTGTTAGCTTCACAGGGGTCATATTTGAATTGCCTTCCAATCATGAGCATGGAAGGAAGAAAATCCTGCAGCCGGAAAATTATTTGCAAATCACACAAATCAAGGAAAATTATTCATATTAAAAAGTGCTCCTGATTTATAAGCCGATAACCACAACACTCTTTTTTAATAAAAAATACTATCCTCCAACTTTTGTGATAGAATTCAATTTTTAAAAATACAAAATTAAAATGGTCAGATACAATAATGCTCATTTGTAATTTAATACATAAAGTTCTTAAATATTCCTAGCATGAGTGAAACACCATCAAGGAACTGGAATGCAACCAATTTAAAAATGTGATCAAGAATAATAACCACCCCAGTCTTGGAAATTTTTTCTGACCATAGATTGAAATTGCTTCTAAACAATAAAAGAACATCTCTTGTTCTCCATCTGGAGAAATGATTAAAAGACTTGAAATGAATTCAGGACATAAGGATCTTGAACTTTATGGCATCATCTGCCTCATGTACTGACCACTATTTCTGAAGTGATGTCTGTAAAAGCATATAAGCTATAAAAAATATATGAAATTTTATGCAAGATATTACATAAAGGAGAGGAAGCTATAAAAGCCTAGAAGCTATTTTCTTTCTTAACCCTCTTTGGGTACTCACAGTCATTTAACAGATGATTCTGTTTCCTGTCTCCTATCAATTCCTAGAAGAGATGGCTGACATTTCATGTAGTTTCAGATAAAGCAGACAAGGTCTGCCATATTAGAGCTTATACTTCGCGGATATGGGCTGAAGCTAGACTAGGAAACTATTCTGGCTAGTTTTTATGTCAACTTAACACAAGTTGAAGTCATCTAAGAAAAAAAGAATCTCAGTTGAGGGGGGAAAAAAACACAATATTGACCTGTGGACAAGCTTGTGGTACATGCTCTCGATTTTTGATTGACATGGGAGGGCCCAGATCACAATGGACAGTACCACTTATGGGAAGGTAGCCCTGGGTGCTGTAAGAAAGGAGGATGAATAATTCTTAGGGAACAAAGAAATAAAGCAGCCCTCCTCTGGAGCTTCCACTTCAGTCCCTGCCTCCAGATACCTGCCTCGAGTTCCTGCCCTGTCTTCCTCTGATGATGAACTGAAAGATGTGGCAGTTTGAGCTACATAAATCTTCTCCCCAGTTATATTTGGTTCTGGTGTTTGATCACAGCAATAGAAAACGAACTGAGGACACATAACATCAGAATGTGATGTACCTTTAAAGATATAGTAGTATGCTAGAAAAGGTACAGCCAGAATCTGGATGTTGCTCAGTTGATATAGTACTTGCTTAGCACATCCAAAACCGTGGTTTTGAGCCCCTTGATCTAGCTTGTTTTTGGATTACTGTGATAAGCACCACGATAAAAGCAATATGGGGAAAGAATTTATTTCTTCTTACAGCTTCCAGTCTATCAATGGAGGGATGAAGCAGGAATGTAAAACCAGAACAATTATATAATATATATTTAACAATTATATAATATATATTTAATTCCCACTAGATAGAGAGCAACACCCAAACTTTTATTCTGGTATGCTAGATTCCTAACAAGGAAGTATTATTGTCATCCCTCTGCAGTTATTCCTATGTTGACAAATGACAATAAGGAATATTTAAAAGCAATTCATGAACTCTGAAATGTGGGCGATGGAGGAGCAACAGTTGTTCCCAGTTCAGATGGTAGCTGAAGCCAAGGAAATGGGTGAACCAGTTCAGAAACACGTCAGAGTGAACCAGAGGCATAACATCTGACTTCGAATAGTGCTTACATTTTCAAAGGAATAATTTGATTCCAGAATGTAGATAAAAATGTGGTAATTCTAACACAAGCAGGCATGACTAGTTAGTTATATTTTAGGGACAATAGAAGATGGTCGGGGGGGGGGGCAACGAAAATATGATGAGATCATACATTTGCCCTTCGGTGGGTCAAGCAGGAAATGAAGCAGAACCACAAAACACTGCTTACTGCCTTGTTCTGCATGATTCTCTCAGCTGCTTGCATATTGTTATACAAGGACCACTTGCTCGGGAGTCCTGCAGCCCACACGGGGTTGGACCTTCACAAGTCAATCACTAAGCAAAATGACTTATAGACTTTCTTGCAGGCCAGTCCGGTGGAAGTATTTTCACAGATGAATTCTCTCCTGCCAGATGACTCTCACTTGCGTCAAGTTGACAATATTCAAAGGAGCATTTTTGTCATGTGATAAAACCAGTATTGGTGGTGCTGAGTTGGTGCTATAGCAGCTCTCCATCATGGGAGGCAGGATGATCAGAAGTTCAAGGCCATCTGTGACTACATTAAAAAATACAGCAAAAACTTTTGATCACATCAGTATATAGCAGGAGGTGGAATAGTTCCATGAGAAAATGGCTTTCAGCTGTGTCAGAAAGGATACAATAGAACGCAGGAAGGAAGATTGTGTGTAGACATATTGGGTTAGGTTGTCCAAGGAAAGCAGCTGGTCCCTAAAACTACAGAGTAAGAAAACTTTGTACTATAATGGGAACTAAAGAATCTAGTAGTCTTACATGTGACAAGCATTAGTTCTATGTGTGCAATGCAATAGTGTCTACTTACTGTGTGCATTCTTCTATTGCATGCCTATTTGCAGTGGGTTTTTTTCCAAATAACAAACCAAAGAGATTTGCATTTCAAAATAATGGCTTCTTAGCTACACTTAATTCAGTTCCTTGCAACTTCCAAAAGAAATGCCTCTGAAAAAATGATATAGGATAATAGCATCAAAATCTTACAATAATATTATTTCCCAAATCTCACAGGAGTGTTCACAAGCAGAAAGGCTGATGAAGCTATATTGAAACAACTGCTGACCAATCTGTGCTGTGAAACTCACAACTCACTCTCCCTTTCAGTTTATATATACCCCAACAAGCAGGCCCTCATGTTACAGACTGCAGTTGCTGGAGCTCCTTCCACTCCTTCAGCCAATAGCTGCTAAGATACCAGCCCATTGGGGCGGGGTCTCTCTCTCTTTAAAAAAGCTGCCACTTCCCTCAGCTTGCAGCGCACTCTCTCTCTCTTTGGCTTCCAGCTCCGCTTCCAGCGACTAGGCTCCCTTCCTGATTGCGCAGAGGGCTGTTGTCTGGGACGGTGATCTGTAAGTTTTTCCCCCCTTAAATAAATAACCATCTTATTTATCATAATTCCAAACTGGTGTGGGATTGTCTGTGACTTACGCCTTCACACTACAATGAAAATGCACAATGGAACTTGATTATCCATCACACTGGCTAGGTTTGACCAAGACAGGTGAAATCTGGCATGATTTAACAAGATGCCACAGAACAAGAAACCAGGAAATTCCCAGAGTGTGGAGCTGCTTAGGCATAGTAACTCTTACCCAGAAGGACTTCTCTGGTGACTTCCTCTTTCTACAAGCAAGGGAGAAAAGAGAGCACTTAAATGTTCTACCACTGTCCAGGAAGATGAAATCTGAGTAGAAACCATGCCCAACTACATTTCAAACCTGTCTTGTCTTTGCATCAGTGTGTTAATGGTTAAATTTGGATTCAAAGAAAATAAACATTAACACTCACACACATAAAAATGGAGACTGGTGAAAGAGCCACAGAGACAATTGTCTATGAGACTTGCTGTCATTAATCCTACTCTGCCTTGGAGAAATAGCTTAAATATCCTTTTTTTTTTTTGTCTGCATGGATGGTGGCAGAGATATTAACTGACTTGCCCAAGGTTACACAGTCCAGATCTTCTGACTCTAACCATAATACATTATTGATTTTTCTAGAACTGATAGACAGTATAATTGTATAATTGTCTAGTGAGATGTTGGGAGATGGCTAAATATTTCCCAAGAGACTTTTTTATAATGCCACTGAATAAACTCAGTAGAAATACACTAAAACATTCTTATTACTGATCATTTGGAAAGAAAAGATGATTCTTATATGAAATTTCCTCCCTATATCAGAAACTGAAGTGGGAGGATTTTTTAAATCCAATTGTGTCATTAGCTTTGTACCTCCACAGACTGTACTGTTGCCTAAGATAGTCACAGATCAAACAACACATGTATTCTCACATCCTAGAATTCATTCATGGCCACAAGCTGATCTTTGTAAAGAAAAACAATATGAAACACAACACACAGACAACACTCTGATGTATGAGCACAGACATCTTTTCATGAATCTCAGAGGCCTGCTCTATCACAGGAAAGAGACAGATTACATCCGAGTGTCCAGCCTTGCAGGTACTCGATGGGTGTACTATCACTGGATCCCTTCCACATCCAAGTTAAAGTTCTTGCTTTAACTTACATCTTCACATGGATTTTTTTCCTTCATGTTATTCTGAGATTAGCCACAATTCTTTTGTTTTTTTGCTTGCCAACCCCTTTTTGGAGCTATGAAATCAATAAGAACACATTCCTGAATGGCAGGCACATTATTGTTTGATTAGGAAATAAATCTCTTATCCTTTGGCAAAGAAAAAGGCATGTTGATTTAAACACTCAGAAAATGAAGTGAAAATCCTTCTGTGTTTCTTTTCATTTAGCCTTGTTTTCCTTTTACATCTTATTTTAAATGTGTTCATATTTTAGATTATAAATACAGGCTTGCTTCATAGAATAGACAGTCTGAGAACAGAGGGTTTTAGGTGAGTTATTTCTATCTCCACACCCCTCGCAACTCAGGACAATAGATAGAGGCTCAGTGTACCAATAAAGCAAAAGACTCAGCCAGTCCCTTAGAATCAGACCTGGAGGTGCTCTCTCACATTCTTATTCTCTCTCTGTGTGTGTGTCTCTCTCTCTCTCTCTCTCTGTCTGTCTCTCTCTCTCTCTCTTTCTTGTTTGCTCATGCACACATGTGTGTATCTGCCTCTCAAACACACAAATATACACACACACAGATAGAGACAGAGAGACAGATAGACAGAAACAGAAAGATTTTCCATATTCAAAACTGATAAATGAACATCTGTTTACTACACTTTGCTAGGGTGAATCAAACTAACTAACCCACTCAGTACTTGCACTTAGAGAATGACACACTAGTTTTTCTTTCCTGTGAGGCTGCTAAACCCTCACATAAGGCCCTTCCTGGTAACCTAATATAATTCTAATAAATATTCTTAACCCTTCACTATATATACGACCACTGCCATTGTTTCTTCACACAAGGGTTGGGGTTTCATCACATGAATTTGAGGAAAGCATAAACATGCAATCCACAACCTAACAGCTCTCATCAGAACCAAGATTAAAGTCAAGTTCTCTCTGGAATAACTACAATAGTTTGTGTTGAGAAAAACAAGAAATAAGGAAACAGAGAAGTAGTGCTCAGATGATCACAGAAAAGATGGGTGCATTAGTGACTAATGTATTCTAGAATACAGTACTCCAGAGTATAGCCACTTAAAGAATCAAGAGACTTTTTGATATTTCAGTTTCTTTTGGTGGAAATTTTGGGCAAGTCTCATTTCTGAGTTTTTCCTGGTCTGAACAGAGTTTGAGCTTCACTGCTTCTCCATGTGGACCTCTTTCAAAGCTATTTGAGCATTCCAGGACATGGCTTCTGTCCTCTTCCAAATAAAGCAATGCAAGCCATTCCATGGGAATATAACTGTCAAGGCTTATTCTTGAAAGCCATGGCCACTACACCTGAGATATTCCATAAGGTACAGATTCAATTCTGATTCATCTTCAAAGGAGACTGGACCTTCACATAAATAGCAAAGGTGAGAGTTACTGGAGCCAACTCAAAGCTTGAACCCCATAAACACTAAGAACAGTGCCAACAATTGCATAGGAAATGACAAAGGAAAAACAGAACTTATCCAAGACTAACCACTAAGTAGACTGTGCCTGGTATCTCTCTATATGACAAAAATCCTTGTCATTACTACTTATACTGAATCCTTGAGCTGTTTTTAACTATTCAAGTATTTTTTTTTTCACAACAGACTATTACCACATAATATCTAATGCTTTCATCTTCAATATTAGAAACACTCCAAAATATATACTAGTTTAGTAAATCTTGACATTAATGATTTCAATACAGAACAGAAAATAATGAACAAAATTATGCTCATTTAAATCCTTGTGAAGCTTATCACATCACAGTATTTGACAAAAAGTCAAATAAAACCAGAAATAAATAGGTAACCTATGATAAGGTCTTTGAGCACTACTGTAGTAGAAGACACAATAATAACAGGGAAGAAACTACTTAAGGAAAAGGGTTCAGTGCAGAGGTGAGGTCTGAGCTAGCAAAATGAGATAGAGGACAGTTAGGTCAACCAAAACAAAAAACCAAAAAAAACAAACAAACAAACAAACAAAAAACACCCCAGGTAGGAGAATCACCCTAAAGATCCCAGTGTTGAGAAAAATCTCAGTGATCAACAGAAAGTCCATGGTATGCTGCAGCTTAGTTAGGAAAACAGAGAATTTTTTTGGAAATGCCATGGAGCCACTGAAGAAATAACATGCCAGAGCATCACCAGTAAGCCTCAGCCTTGTGGCAATACAGATTATTAGTAATGGATTAATTTAATTGTGAGAGCTAGTCAGTAATATGCCTGAGCCATTGGCCAAACAATTGCAATTGGAAAAAAAAAAGAATTTATTGAATGCTCCTGAATATTAACTAAAAACATACTTTGCCCTACTAATATTTATATTTTCAAAGGAACTTGCTCTTCATTAACTTCCCCCTCTGGAAAGTTCCTACCATGCTCTTATATACTTCCTTCCTACCAATAATCCCACAGATATTCCCCCTCAATCCAGTAAACTCCTATCTCTCCCTACTGGCAATGATTATTCTGTGATCACATTGTACAGTCTGACTTTACTTCTGGAATGTTTTCAAAATGATGACAGAATGAAACTGCTCTTTATTTTTAGTAATAAAAAATGAGCTAGACCTGGTAGCACATTATTTCCTGGTCACCTGTAGAGACCAATATATATGAACCCACACATGGTTCATAGGTCCCCACAGTGACATCTTCTCCCTTTCTTCTAACCCAAACTTTATCTGATTCTGGAGTTGCTCCCCCACATAATTTGTTCATAACTTTCCTGTGCTAAAACAGGAGTCTGAATTGTTATTAAATGATGAGATAATAAATATTCTCAGACTTGTGAACATTTGGTTACTTTTGGACTGCTCAGTTATGCCTCAATAGCCAGAGACAGCACATTAGTGAGTGAAGAGTTACAATTCAATAAACTTTCATTTATGGACATTGACATTCATATTTCAAGTAATTTCCTATTTCTATCATAAAATCTTCATTTGATTTGTTTCAAATATTTAAAAATGTAAAAAAAAATCATTTTTAGCTCATACAGTACAGAAAAGGCAAAATCTTCTCTAGCCTTTGCTTGCTGGCACAGGGGAAGACAATTGATATAGAGAATAAAAACACAACTGTGGTCCATTATTCAAAATGAACTAACAATCATGTCAGAGACCTAGAAATAGGACCAAATGGCGAAAGTACCATAAGGGCAACATTGTCAAGGAGCCAGGAACATTAGAAAAAGAATTCTGTCTAAATGAATGTCACATTACAGTTACTACATTGTATATCATACTGGAATAATATGAAATCTGGTTAGTGTTAATAAAATAATATCTCAAGGACCCTCACTAAGGACTCAGTAAATACAAATGGACATGTGGAACACTAGGCATAAGCAGGTGCTGATTTGTGATGGCTGATAGTGTCCCTTTAGGCTCTCTCAATTCAGACATAAATTTTTCAAATGATATTTTTTCTGTCTTAATAACTGAACTCATTGATGGCTAAAGTCTTGCTCTCAGAGAAACTTTCTTATTGTTTCAGGACAACCACCACAGAAAGTCAAAACAAATCAAAATGCAGAGTTGTAGAATCTAGTCCCATTGGACATGCTTACCAAACACTCCTGCACCTAAAACTCTAAAGATATAGAAGAGAAGTAGAGACTGTGAGAGCTGGAGGATAAAGGAGTTTGCTGTGAGATAGTCTCTTCTGGTATTATCAAAAGCAACACTCATACAATGATATGAGTGCTGAAACTTCCAAACATATATTGAACAAGAATGATCCCAATGAACATGACAAACTAGACAGGAAATGCCCAAGAGGCCTCAATACTCACAATGAACTATAGATAATTGAGAATAGCTGGGAACAGAAGTGTTCTTCCCAAGGGAGAGTACATCAATTAATTTTCCAGAGGCAAATGCTCAGCTCCAAAACCTTGCATACAAGTAGCATTATCTAGACTGAGCAGGTTGTATTTAAGAATGTGTCTGTATATATAGGTACAAATATGCATGCCACAGCAATTAGTAAAATACTAGACCATCAATTGTAAGGTGAGCAGAGGAGATATATGAGGGAGTTTAGAGTGAGGAAAGGGAATGGAGGAATGACACAGTTATTTTATAATCACAATTTTTTTAAAAAATTTTTCGAGACAGGGTTTCTCTGTAGCTTTGGAGCCTGTCCTGGCACTAGCTCTTGTAGACCAGGATGGCCTTGAACTCACAGAGATCCACCTGCCTCTGCCTCCCAAGTGCTGGGATTAAAGGCTTGTGCCACCACCGCCCAATTTTCATTACAAAACTAAATATCTCCTTTGTTTGCATGTTAGCTGTCTGGGTTCCCTTTTCTTTCCTCACCAAGCTATGTGTTTTCCACATCTTTCTGCTACATTCTCTTCCCTCTCCCTGTAATCCTGGCTAAGAGTTGTGAGAAGGGTCCTCATGACAGCATCCATGATATGCTTACTTGGAATTTCCTCCACCAAGTAACCAAGCCCATTACTCTTTAATTGAGCCTAACTCCCATTTTCAGGATAGCAGCAAAATGTAGCCAGATGATTTGCAGATGTAAACTAGATGGCCTCTAGCCCATTTCCTGATTGAGTTTTATTCCACATCTGAAACCTCGTGACTGTGGTCTTTATTGTCTACATTTCTATCAGCATTCTTATGTTTTGAACTCTCACCAGAATGTCTTATTAAACTCTGCTTACAGGATTGTAGAACTTCTCTGTCATACAGCTGCAAATCTTTGCACTTTCCTCCCACAAGCCAATTCTAAACAATCCAATTCCATGGATAACATAACCATCAACAGTCCCACTTCTGCTACCAGCCATCTATGTTCGTCTCTTTACTCATTTCTGTGATAAAATAAATGATAAGCAAGAACCTACAAGAGAAAGACTTATTTTGACTAATGGTTTATTTTGACTAATGGTGCAAATTCATCACAGTAGAAAGCCCAATTGTGGGAAAAGCTCAAAGATGTATGGTGACCAGAGTATTAAGCTTTTTGTTCCTATCTCCAGAGTGTGGGAAGCAAAGAGATGACAGCAGGGACCCAAGAATTATATACACTCAAGGATCTGCCCACAGTGGACGACTTCCTTTGGGTAGGCCCCACCTCCTACAGATTCCATAGACTCTCTAACAGTATCACCAGCTGGGGACCAAGTGTTCAAATACATGAGCCCTTGGGGGCCATGTTACATCTAACCATAACAGGAGTCAAGCAACCACGAGCCAACTCCTGAAAGAATGGGCCTAAAATAACTAACTCTTTCCCCTGTAAGTTGTTGATCTTCTCACATATTTTGCCAATAATGGAAAACAGAGTCTTAGCGGAGTAGAAACATAAGCATAATTATAGTATCTATGTAATGGGGTTGTTACAAGAGTAGAGTGGATTATATATGGAGAATACTTAACACAAGTATTCTCCATATATAAGTGTGTGCCAAGTAATTAGGAGTCCTTAATGTCTGCTATTATTAGCTATTAAATTATAGTAGAAAGCACATAGAAATTAAAGAGAAATATATCTGTCTTCAATAATCAGCAAATTTAATATCTTCACATGTTTTTTATATGTACTAATCCCAGTTCTCCCTCCTTCCCCTCTTCTCACAACCCCCACCTTTGCCTCACCCCAACCCCCTCTGATCCTCAGAGAGGGTAAGACCTTGGGTAGTCAACGAATTCTGTCTCATCTTCACATTGAGACAGGACCAAGACCCTCACCCTCATATCTAACTGAGCAAGGTTTCTCTTCCTAGGAAATGGGCTCCAAAAATCTAGGTAATTCTTTATGGATAGTTCCTGGTCCCACTACCAGGTATGAAAATTAATATCAGGGTCTTTGATTTGATTCCATTGATCCACGTGTCCATTTTACGACAATAACAGGCTGTTTTCATTACTGTAGCTCTACAATAGAGCTTAAAGTCAGGGATGGTGATGTATAGAATTGCTATGGCTCTCCTGGGGTTTTTTGGTTTCCTTATGAAGTTGAGTATTGTTATTTTGATGTCTATGAAGAATGGTGTTGGGATTTTGATGGGGATTGTTTTAAATCTGTAGATTACATTTGGTAAACTTGCCAAAGGTAGGAATTAATCCTACCTTTCCAAGAGTTTGGGAGATCTTTCTATTTTCTGACATTCAATTTCTTTCATCAAAGACTTAAAGTTATTGTCATACAGGTCTTCCACTTGTTCGACTAGAGTTACCCTAGGTATTTTATGTTGTTTGTGACTATTGTGAAGGATGCTGTTTCTCTAAATTCTTTCTCATCACATTTTCATTTGTTTATAGGAGGGCTATTGTTACAGGGAGAGAGGGGGCTGCTTGTTCTTTCTGGCCACCTGACTAGCTTACACCTGAAATAATCACACAGAAACTGTATTAATTAAATCAGCAATTGGCCCATTAGCTCTAGCTTCTTATTGGCTAACTTTTACATATTAATTTAATCCATTTCTATTAATCTATATATCATCATGTGGCAGTGGCTTACTGGCAAAGAGTCAGCATGTCTGTCTCTAGCGGCTCCATGACATCTCTCTGATTCTGCCCTTCTGTACCCCAGAATTCAGTTTAGTCTTTTCCACCTACCTAAGTTCTACCTTATCAGACCAAAGCAGTTTTCTTTTTTCATTAACCCATAAAAGCAACACATAGACAGAAGGACCTCCTACACCATTTCTGTTTAAACAAAAAGGAAAGCTTTAACTTTAACATAGCAAAACTACATATAACAAAACAGGTATCAAGCAAGAACTACAGTTACAATATTTATATCTAATTTATCTTTTATCATAACTAAGGAAAACTGTGACTGTAACTATCTATGTAGTCTTCAACTCTATTAAAGACTCCAGAAGGATATATTACCTAAGTAAACAGGAAGTACATTGTAAGCAACTTCTAAAACTCTAGAATTGACAGAGACGTCTCACTGCCTGAGCAGCCATCCAAAGTTTCTCTGTAAAATTGGGGCATCTATCTTCAGCTGACAGGCCCATAGTATGCAACAGACTCTTCCATGAAGCAGGAAATTTCAAAGACAGTTTTACCTATATTGACAGGTTCTCAGGTGTATTCCTAGCTAGATTTTACATCTTAAATTAACCCATTTCTATTATTTTATATTTTACCACAAGGCTCGTAGTTTGTTACCTTTTGCTTCTTGGGTGGCTTGACTCCATCTACTCTTCATATCTCTGCTTGGATTTCCCACCTGACTTTACTCTGCAAAGTCATTGGCCAAAAATGCTTTATTCATCAACCAATAAAAGCAACACATACAGAAGGAAATACAACATCAGAATTCTTCACTGAAACCATCTGGTCTCTGGTCCTGTTTTTTTTTTTTTTTTTTTTTTTTTTTTTTTTTTTTTTTTTTTTTTTTTTTTTTAGGTGTCTGTCTTTTCTATTTCCTTAGGGGCTATAGGTCTGTGCAATTTATTTATCTGGTCTTGATTTAATTTTGGTATATGATACTTATCAATGAAATTGTCCATTTCCTTTAAATTTTTTAGTTTAGTGAACTACACCTATAGTAAGACCTGATGATTCTCTGGATTTCCTCAGTGTCTGTTGTTCTGTCCCCCTTCTGATTTCTGATTTTCTTAATTTGGATATTCTCTATGACTTTTAATTAGTTTGGATAAAGTTTTGTCTGTCTTGATGTTTTTTTTTCTGAAGAACCAACTCTTTGTCTCATTGATTGTTTAGATTGCTTTCTTTGTTTCTATTTTATTGATTTCAGCCCTCAATTTGATTATTTGCAGGCATCTACTCCTCCTGGGTGAGTTTTCTTCTTTTTGTTCTAAGGCTTTCAGTTGCTATGTTAGTTTGGAATTTCTCCAACTTCTTTATGTAGGCACTCAGTGTTATAAATTTCCTCTTAGTACTATTTTCATTGTATCCCATAAATTTGGATATGTTGTGATATCATTTTCATTGAATTTTAGGAAGCTTCAATTTCTTTATTTCTTTCTTGACCCATTGGTGAGTCAAATGAGCATTGTTAAATTTCCATGAGTTTGTGGGTTTTCTACAATTATTGTTGTTGTTGAATTCTAACTTTAAGCCACGATGATCTGATAAGATACAGGGGGTTATCACAACCTTTTTGTATATATTGAGGTTTGTTTTGTTACTGAGGAAATGTTCAGTATTGGAGGTGGTTCCATGAGGTGCTAAGAAGAAGGTGTATTCTTTTGGATTTTGGTAAAATGTTCTATAGATGTCTGTTAAGTCTATATGGGTCATGGCATTTGTTAGTTCCTTTATTTCTCTGTTAAGATTTATTTGGTAGACCTGTCCATTGGTAGGGGTAGGGTGTTGAAGTCTCCCACTATTAGTGTGTGATTTAAACTTTTGTGATGTTTCTTCTTACAAATGTGGCGCCCTTGTATTTGGGGCATCGATGTTCAGAATTAAGATGTCATCTTGTTGAATTTTTCCTGTGACAAATGTGAAATGTCCTTTTTTATCTCTTTTGTTTATGTTTAGCTTAAAAACTATTTTGTTAGATATTAAGATAGATACACCAACTTGTTTTTTAGATCCATTTGACTGGAAAATATTTTTTCCAACCCTTTACTCTAAAGTAATAGTAATATCTGTCTTTGAAGTTGAGGTGTGTTTCTTGTATACAGCAGAAGGATGGATTCTGTTTTTGTATCTATTGTGTTAGCCTGTGCCTTTTTATAAGTGAATTGAGTCCATAGATATTAAGCGATATTAATGATTGGCAATTGCAAGTTATTGTTATTTTTGTTTTTGGTGGTGGTGGTTGTATTATGTGTATTGTGTATGTGTTTCCCTTCTTTGAGATTTGTTGCTGTGGGATTATCTGTGTTGGGAGTGTAGTGTAGGGTCACCAGTTTCTGATAGTACTGTATTGCTATTGATGTTGTTGTGTATATTCTCACAAAGTTGTTTACTCATTTCTTCCTCCAATTGGTACAAGTATTGTGCTTCAGGTGTTCTCTCTTTCTCCAGTTGGTGTAGTTGGCAAGTATGGCTCCATTGATCACTCTTCTAAGTGCAGACAGGGCATAGCCTCCGGGAATCGCTCTTCCAGCTGCAGGGGGCCTAAGGCTCAAATGGTCACTCCTGTAAGTACAGGCACTTCTGAGGCTCCATAGGTTATTGATGAAGCTGATTATCACTGAAGCAAATTAATAAAACTCAGAGACAGAAATTGGGGTTCAACCTGAAAAGAAAAGAGGCCAACCATTGGCTCTTACTTCTACCTCAGAATGAAATGGCGAGCCTGCCTCCAGGAATCTAAGGATGAGACTGTATTTGAGAACTGTTTCTCTTGTTTTATAATCTTCTCTAGAACTGGGATTAGCATCATGTACCACTGTGATTAAGGTCATATACCACCCTGTTTCTATAGCAACTATTGTGGCTACTGGAATTAAAGATGTGTTACCATTACTAGGTCTGTAAGGCTGACCAGTACGGCTATTTTACTTTCAGATCTTCAAACAAGCTTTATTTATTAAAATACAATTGAAATGCCACTACATACCACATACAGAGAATGGTGCTGGGGTCTGGCTGGCACATAGGCACTCTTTCCTAGAGGAACTTCTCACTGTTGTTTCTGGAAATCACACTGTTGCCACTCATGCTTCTGCCGCTCCCCTGTGGGGCACATGATCTTTTTAACTGCTATTATGAAATGCTATTGATTACTCGAAAGTTAAATCCCTCAATCAAATCAAAGGATAGAGCAACAGTGTTTGCTTCAGAGGAATTATTACCACATTGAATTTAGTTATTCAATGCTTATCTGCTGAGCATAAACGCTGCTCATTCTCGTGATGAATTCTGGACACACTGAAATGAAATAAGCCATATGCAGAGATCAATCAGGATGGATCAAATTGACAAAGACGACTAGTACTTGTACTGTGTACACTAGTTAGTACACAGTGCCTGTTCCATAGAAAGCCTGCATGCAGGGCTAACACTCTGTCCCTCATTCCCTTCTTCTATGCATCAATAGATCAGGTAGGTGACATTAAATTCACTTTTAGTGACTGACAGATATTTTTCGGGATGGTGAAGAACACTGATTAGGATGCAGCCATCCAAGGTCAGGCTATACCATCTCATTTACATTGACACTTGCTAGTGTCAATGCCCACTTGCTAAACTTGTGACAGAGGTCCGGATGTATGCAATTTATTTAGGAACTGATCCCCAAAGGCACGAGATGGATCAGGGAAAAGAGACAGAGGATTGAAAAAAATAAAATGAAAGATTCTCTTACTTTGCTTTTCTTTTGTTGGCATAAATGCTGGCTGAAATAACTTGAGAGAAAAATGTTTATTTGGCTTAACTTTTACAGTCCATCATCAAAGAAAGTAAACGCAAGAACTCAAGAAGGAACCTAGAAGGAGTAAATGAAGCAGACGCCAAAGATTGTTGCTTAATGGTTTGTCTCCTATGACTTGCTCAACTACTTTTTTTATGTAGCCCAGGCTCACCTGCAAAGGGATGACATCACCCACAGTGGACTAGGCCTTCCTATACCATCTTTCAATTAAGAAAATATCCCACAGGCGTGGACACAGGCCAGTCTAATAGATGTGTGTGTGGATGTATTCTCTTTGCAAGTTATATTAGTTTAAGTTAAGTAGAGAAAAACTAATCAAAACAAAGTTATATTAACAATAAGTCTCCTACTGTGGGAAGTCAGGGCTTGTTCCCATCTGGGTCCATCTGACACTGTAGAACATTTCTCAGAACTGTATCAGGGTGGATTAAGTAATATTTACTTACCAATTCTTAATGAAAAATGTTTAATTCTAAATATGGTGTTACTAATATTATAAGCCCTAGTACCATTAATACTATTTATTCTTCATGACTGGACCTCCTCTCAGTAAAAGACATTGAGGAACAGACAGACCCAGTAAATGGTAAGATTAAGTCTGTAGATGGAGCCCTGATATATTCCTCATAGTGAGACAAGCTCTTCAAGTCTATTTTTGCATCCTATAAACTTTAGCGAAAGACTACCTACTTGTATTATCTATTTTCTCTCTGCGCCTGCATCTTGTAATGCCTAGTAAAACTATTATCTTTTCCTACTCATAAAAGAGAACTAGTACCTCGATTTACTGCTTTATTTTTTTTAACTCTCCTGAGGTCTGATCTGTCATAACATCATGATCTTGCCAATGGGATACACTGCAAGAGCTATGGGTATCTAGAACTTGGAAATAAGATGTTCTTTCTTCCTTCCTTCTTTCCTTCCTTCCTTTCTTTCTTTCTTTCTTTCTTTCTTTCTTTCTTTCTGNTCTCTCTCTCTCTCTCTCTGTCTGTCTCTCTCTCTCTCTCTTTCTTGTTTGCTCATGCACACATGTGTGTATCTGCCTCTCAAACACACAAATATACACACACACAGATAGAGACAGAGAGACAGATAGACAGAAACAGAAAGATTTTCCATATTCAAAACTGATAAATGAACATCTGTTTACTACACTTTGCTAGGGTGAATCAAACTAACTAACCCACTCAGTACTTGCACTTAGAGAATGACACACTAGTTTTTCTTTCCTGTGAGGCTGCTAAACCCTCACATAAGGCCCTTCCTGGTAACCTAATATAATTCTAATAAATATTCTTAACCCTTCACTATATATACGACCACTGCCATTGTTTCTTCACACAAGGGTTGGGGTTTCATCACATGAATTTGAGGAAAGCATAAACATGCAATCCACAACCTAACAGCTCTCATCAGAACCAAGATTAAAGTCAAGTTCTCTCTGGAATAACTACAATAGTTTGTGTTGAGAAAAACAAGAAATAAGGAAACAGAGAAGTAGTGCTCAGATGATCACAGAAAAGATGGGTGCATTAGTGACTAATGTATTCTAGAATACAGTACTCCAGAGTATAGCCACTTAAAGAATCAAGAGACTTTTTGATATTTCAGTTTCTTTTGGTGGAAATTTTGGGCAAGTCTCATTTCTGAGTTTTTCCTGGTCTGAACAGAGTTTGAGCTTCACTGCTTCTCCATGTGGACCTCTTTCAAAGCTATTTGAGCATTCCAGGACATGGCTTCTGTCCTCTTCCAAATAAAGCAATGCAAGCCATTCCATGGGAATATAACTGTCAAGGCTTATTCTTGAAAGCCATGGCCACTACACCTGAGATATTCCATAAGGTACAGATTCAATTCTGATTCATCTTCAAAGGAGACTGGACCTTCACATAAATAGCAAAGGTGAGAGTTACTGGAGCCAACTCAAAGCTTGAACCCCATAAACACTAAGAACAGTGCCAACAATTGCATAGGAAATGACAAAGGAAAAACAGAACTTATCCAAGACTAACCACTAAGTAGACTGTGCCTGGTATCTCTCTATATGACAAAAATCCTTGTCATTACTACTTATACTGAATCCTTGAGCTGTTTTTAACTATTCAAGTATTTTTTTTTTCACAACAGACTATTACCACATAATATCTAATGCTTTCATCTTCAATATTAGAAACACTCCAAAATATATACTAGTTTAGTAAATCTTGACATTAATGATTTCAATACAGAACAGAAAATAATGAACAAAATTATGCTCATTTAAATCCTTGTGAAGCTTATCACATCACAGTATTTGACAAAAAGTCAAATAAAACCAGAAATAAATAGGTAACCTATGATAAGGTCTTTGAGCACTACTGTAGTAGAAGACACAATAATAACAGGGAAGAAACTACTTAAGGAAAAGGGTTCAGTGCAGAGGTGAGGTCTGAGCTAGCAAAATGAGATAGAGGACAGTTAGGTCAACCAAAACAAAAAACCAAAAAAAACAAACAAACAAACAAACAAAAAACACCCCAGGTAGGAGAATCACCCTAAAGATCCCAGTGTTGAGAAAAATCTCAGTGATCAACAGAAAGTCCATGGTATGCTGCAGCTTAGTTAGGAAAACAGAGAATTTTTTTGGAAATGCCATGGAGCCACTGAAGAAATAACATGCCAGAGCATCACCAGTAAGCCTCAGCCTTGTGGCAATACAGATTATTAGTAATGGATTAATTTAATTGTGAGAGCTAGTCAGTAATATGCCTGAGCCATTGGCCAAACAATTGCAATTGGAAAAAAAAAAGAATTTATTGAATGCTCCTGAATATTAACTAAAAACATACTTTGCCCTACTAATATTTATATTTTCAAAGGAACTTGCTCTTCATTAACTTCCCCCTCTGGAAAGTTCCTACCATGCTCTTATATACTTCCTTCCTACCAATAATCCCACAGATATTCCCCCTCAATCCAGTAAACTCCTATCTCTCCCTACTGGCAATGATTATTCTGTGATCACATTGTACAGTCTGACTTTACTTCTGGAATGTTTTCAAAATGATGACAGAATGAAACTGCTCTTTATTTTTAGTAATAAAAAATGAGCTAGACCTGGTAGCACATTATTTCCTGGTCACCTGTAGAGACCAATATATATGAACCCACACATGGTTCATAGGTCCCCACAGTGACATCTTCTCCCTTTCTTCTAACCCAAACTTTATCTGATTCTGGAGTTGCTCCCCCACATAATTTGTTCATAACTTTCCTGTGCTAAAACAGGAGTCTGAATTGTTATTAAATGATGAGATAATAAATATTCTCAGACTTGTGAACATTTGGTTACTTTTGGACTGCTCAGTTATGCCTCAATAGCCAGAGACAGCACATTAGTGAGTGAAGAGTTACAATTCAATAAACTTTCATTTATGGACATTGACATTCATATTTCAAGTAATTTCCTATTTCTATCATAAAATCTTCATTTGATTTGTTTCAAATATTTAAAAATGTAAAAAAAAATCATTTTTAGCTCATACAGTACAGAAAAGGCAAAATCTTCTCTAGCCTTTGCTTGCTGGCACAGGGGAAGACAATTGATATAGAGAATAAAAACACAACTGTGGTCCATTATTCAAAATGAACTAACAATCATGTCAGAGACCTAGAAATAGGACCAAATGGCGAAAGTACCATAAGGGCAACATTGTCAAGGAGCCAGGAACATTAGAAAAAGAATTCTGTCTAAATGAATGTCACATTACAGTTACTACATTGTATATCATACTGGAATAATATGAAATCTGGTTAGTGTTAATAAAATAATATCTCAAGGACCCTCACTAAGGACTCAGTAAATACAAATGGACATGTGGAACACTAGGCATAAGCAGGTGCTGATTTGTGATGGCTGATAGTGTCCCTTTAGGCTCTCTCAATTCAGACATAAATTTTTCAAATGATATTTTTTCTGTCTTAATAACTGAACTCATTGATGGCTAAAGTCTTGCTCTCAGAGAAACTTTCTTATTGTTTCAGGACAACCACCACAGAAAGTCAAAACAAATCAAAATGCAGAGTTGTAGAATCTAGTCCCATTGGACATGCTTACCAAACACTCCTGCACCTAAAACTCTAAAGATATAGAAGAGAAGTAGAGACTGTGAGAGCTGGAGGATAAAGGAGTTTGCTGTGAGATAGTCTCTTCTGGTATTATCAAAAGCAACACTCATACAATGATATGAGTGCTGAAACTTCCAAACATATATTGAACAAGAATGATCCCAATGAACATGACAAACTAGACAGGAAATGCCCAAGAGGCCTCAATACTCACAATGAACTATAGATAATTGAGAATAGCTGGGAACAGAAGTGTTCTTCCCAAGGGAGAGTACATCAATTAATTTTCCAGAGGCAAATGCTCAGCTCCAAAACCTTGCATACAAGTAGCATTATCTAGACTGAGCAGGTTGTATTTAAGAATGTGTCTGTATATATAGGTACAAATATGCATGCCACAGCAATTAGTAAAATACTAGACCATCAATTGTAAGGTGAGCAGAGGAGATATATGAGGGAGTTTAGAGTGAGGAAAGGGAATGGAGGAATGACACAGTTATTTTATAATCACAATTTTTTTAAAAAATTTTTCGAGACAGGGTTTCTCTGTAGCTTTGGAGCCTGTCCTGGCACTAGCTCTTGTAGACCAGGATGGCCTTGAACTCACAGAGATCCACCTGCCTCTGCCTCCCAAGTGCTGGGATTAAAGGCTTGTGCCACCACCGCCCAATTTTCATTACAAAACTAAATATCTCCTTTGTTTGCATGTTAGCTGTCTGGGTTCCCTTTTCTTTCCTCACCAAGCTATGTGTTTTCCACATCTTTCTGCTACATTCTCTTCCCTCTCCCTGTAATCCTGGCTAAGAGTTGTGAGAAGGGTCCTCATGACAGCATCCATGATATGCTTACTTGGAATTTCCTCCACCAAGTAACCAAGCCCATTACTCTTTAATTGAGCCTAACTCCCATTTTCAGGATAGCAGCAAAATGTAGCCAGATGATTTGCAGATGTAAACTAGATGGCCTCTAGCCCATTTCCTGATTGAGTTTTATTCCACATCTGAAACCTCGTGACTGTGGTCTTTATTGTCTACATTTCTATCAGCATTCTTATGTTTTGAACTCTCACCAGAATGTCTTATTAAACTCTGCTTACAGGATTGTAGAACTTCTCTGTCATACAGCTGCAAATCTTTGCACTTTCCTCCCACAAGCCAATTCTAAACAATCCAATTCCATGGATAACATAACCATCAACAGTCCCACTTCTGCTACCAGCCATCTATGTTCGTCTCTTTACTCATTTCTGTGATAAAATAAATGATAAGCAAGAACCTACAAGAGAAAGACTTATTTTGACTAATGGTTTATTTTGACTAATGGTGCAAATTCATCACAGTAGAAAGCCCAATTGTGGGAAAAGCTCAAAGATGTATGGTGACCAGAGTATTAAGCTTTTTGTTCCTATCTCCAGAGTGTGGGAAGCAAAGAGATGACAGCAGGGACCCAAGAATTATATACACTCAAGGATCTGCCCACAGTGGACGACTTCCTTTGGGTAGGCCCCACCTCCTACAGATTCCATAGACTCTCTAACAGTATCACCAGCTGGGGACCAAGTGTTCAAATACATGAGCCCTTGGGGGCCATGTTACATCTAACCATAACAGGAGTCAAGCAACCACGAGCCAACTCCTGAAAGAATGGGCCTAAAATAACTAACTCTTTCCCCTGTAAGTTGTTGATCTTCTCACATATTTTGCCAATAATGGAAAACAGAGTCTTAGCGGAGTAGAAACATAAGCATAATTATAGTATCTATGTAATGGGGTTGTTACAAGAGTAGAGTGGATTATATATGGAGAATACTTAACACAAGTATTCTCCATATATAAGTGTGTGCCAAGTAATTAGGAGTCCTTAATGTCTGCTATTATTAGCTATTAAATTATAGTAGAAAGCACATAGAAATTAAAGAGAAATATATCTGTCTTCAATAATCAGCAAATTTAATATCTTCACATGTTTTTTATATGTACTAATCCCAGTTCTCCCTCCTTCCCCTCTTCTCACAACCCCCACCTTTGCCTCACCCCAACCCCCTCTGATCCTCAGAGAGGGTAAGACCTTGGGTAGTCAACGAATTCTGTCTCATCTTCACATTGAGACAGGACCAAGACCCTCACCCTCATATCTAACTGAGCAAGGTTTCTCTTCCTAGGAAATGGGCTCCAAAAATCTAGGTAATTCTTTATGGATAGTTCCTGGTCCCACTACCAGGTATGAAAATTAATATCAGGGTCTTTGATTTGATTCCATTGATCCACGTGTCCATTTTACGACAATAACAGGCTGTTTTCATTACTGTAGCTCTACAATAGAGCTTAAAGTCAGGGATGGTGATGTATAGAATTGCTATGGCTCTCCTGGGGTTTTTTGGTTTCCTTATGAAGTTGAGTATTGTTATTTTGATGTCTATGAAGAATGGTGTTGGGATTTTGATGGGGATTGTTTTAAATCTGTAGATTACATTTGGTAAACTTGCCAAAGGTAGGAATTAATCCTACCTTTCCAAGAGTTTGGGAGATCTTTCTATTTTCTGACATTCAATTTCTTTCATCAAAGACTTAAAGTTATTGTCATACAGGTCTTCCACTTGTTCGACTAGAGTTACCCTAGGTATTTTATGTTGTTTGTGACTATTGTGAAGGATGCTGTTTCTCTAAATTCTTTCTCATCACATTTTCATTTGTTTATAGGAGGGCTATTGTTACAGGGAGAGAGGGGGCTGCTTGTTCTTTCTGGCCACCTGACTAGCTTACACCTGAAATAATCACACAGAAACTGTATTAATTAAATCAGCAATTGGCCCATTAGCTCTAGCTTCTTATTGGCTAACTTTTACATATTAATTTAATCCATTTCTATTAATCTATATATCATCATGTGGCAGTGGCTTACTGGCAAAGAGTCAGCATGTCTGTCTCTAGCGGCTCCATGACATCTCTCTGATTCTGCCCTTCTGTACCCCAGAATTCAGTTTAGTCTTTTCCACCTACCTAAGTTCTACCTTATCAGACCAAAGCAGTTTTCTTTTTTCATTAACCCATAAAAGCAACACATAGACAGAAGGACCTCCTACACCATTTCTGTTTAAACAAAAAGGAAAGCTTTAACTTTAACATAGCAAAACTACATATAACAAAACAGGTATCAAGCAAGAACTACAGTTACAATATTTATATCTAATTTATCTTTTATCATAACTAAGGAAAACTGTGACTGTAACTATCTATGTAGTCTTCAACTCTATTAAAGACTCCAGAAGGATATATTACCTAAGTAAACAGGAAGTACATTGTAAGCAACTTCTAAAACTCTAGAATTGACAGAGACGTCTCACTGCCTGAGCAGCCATCCAAAGTTTCTCTGTAAAATTGGGGCATCTATCTTCAGCTGACAGGCCCATAGTATGCAACAGACTCTTCCATGAAGCAGGAAATTTCAAAGACAGTTTTACCTATATTGACAGGTTCTCAGGTGTATTCCTAGCTAGATTTTACATCTTAAATTAACCCATTTCTATTATTTTATATTTTACCACAAGGCTCGTAGTTTGTTACCTTTTGCTTCTTGGGTGGCTTGACTCCATCTACTCTTCATATCTCTGCTTGGATTTCCCACCTGACTTTACTCTGCAAAGTCATTGGCCAAAAATGCTTTATTCATCAACCAATATAAGCAACACATACAGAAGGAAATACAACATCAGAATTCTTCACTGAAACCATCTGGTCTCTGGTCCTTTTTTTTTTTTTTTTTTTTTTTTTTTTGGTTTCTTTAGTTGTTGTTGTTTTTGTTAGGTGTCTGTCTTTTCTATTTCCTTAGGGGCTATAGGTCTGTGCAATTTATTTATCTGGTCTTGATTTAATTTTGGTATATGATACTTATCAATGAAATTGTCCATTTCCTTTAAATTTTTTAGTTTAGTGAACTACACCTATAGTAAGACCTGATGATTCTCTGGATTTCCTCAGTGTCTGTTGTTCTGTCCCCCTTCTGATTTCTGATTTTCTTAATTTGGATATTCTCTATGACTTTTAATTAGTTTGGATAAAGTTTTGTCTGTCTTGATGTTTTTTTTTCTGAAGAACCAACTCTTTGTCTCATTGATTGTTTAGATTGCTTTCTTTGTTTCTATTTTATTGATTTCAGCCCTCAATTTGATTATTTGCAGGCATCTACTCCTCCTGGGTGAGTTTTCTTCTTTTTGTTCTAAGGCTTTCAGTTGCTATGTTAGTTTGGAATTTCTCCAACTTCTTTATGTAGGCACTCAGTGTTATAAATTTCCTCTTAGTACTATTTTCATTGTATCCCATAAATTTGGATATGTTGTGATATCATTTTCATTGAATTTTAGGAAGCTTCAATTTCTTTATTTCTTTCTTGACCCATTGGTGAGTCAAATGAGCATTGTTAAATTTCCATGAGTTTGTGGGTTTTCTACAATTATTGTTGTTGTTGAATTCTAACTTTAAGCCACGATGATCTGATAAGATACAGGGGGTTATCACAACCTTTTTGTATATATTGAGGTTTGTTTTGTTACTGAGGAAATGTTCAGTATTGGAGGTGGTTCCATGAGGTGCTAAGAAGAAGGTGTATTCTTTTGGATTTTGGTAAAATGTTCTATAGATGTCTGTTAAGTCTATATGGGTCATGGCATTTGTTAGTTCCTTTATTTCTCTGTTAAGATTTATTTGGTAGACCTGTCCATTGGTAGGGGTAGGGTGTTGAAGTCTCCCACTATTAGTGTGTGATTTAAACTTTTGTGATGTTTCTTCTTACAAATGTGGCGCCCTTGTATTTGGGGCATCGATGTTCAGAATTAAGATGTCATCTTGTTGAATTTTTCCTGTGACAAATGTGAAATGTCCTTTTTTATCTCTTTTGTTTATGTTTAGCTTAAAAACTATTTTGTTAGATATTAAGATAGATACACCAACTTGTTTTTTAGATCCATTTGACTGGAAAATATTTTTTCCAACCCTTTACTCTAAAGTAATAGTAATATCTGTCTTTGAAGTTGAGGTGTGTTTCTTGTATACAGCAGAAGGATGGATTCTGTTTTTGTATCTATTGTGTTAGCCTGTGCCTTTTTATAAGTGAATTGAGTCCATAGATATTAAGCGATATTAATGATTGGCAATTGCAAGTTATTGTTATTTTTGTTTTTGGTGGTGGTGGTTGTATTATGTGTATTGTGTATGTGTTTCCCTTCTTTGAGATTTGTTGCTGTGGGATTATCTGTGTTGGGAGTGTAGTGTAGGGTCACCAGTTTCTGATAGTACTGTATTGCTATTGATGTTGTTGTGTATATTCTCACAAAGTTGTTTACTCATTTCTTCCTCCAATTGGTACAAGTATTGTGCTTCAGGTGTTCTCTCTTTCTCCAGTTGGTGTAGTTGGCAAGTATGGCTCCATTGATCACTCTTCTAAGTGCAGACAGGGCATAGCCTCCGGGAATCGCTCTTCCAGCTGCAGGGGGCCTAAGGCTCAAATGGTCACTCCTGTAAGTACAGGCACTTCTGAGGCTCCATAGGTTATTGATGAAGCTGATTATCACTGAAGCAAATTAATAAAACTCAGAGACAGAAATTGGGGTTCAACCTGAAAAGAAAAGAGGCCAACCATTGGCTCTTACTTCTACCTCAGAATGAAATGGCGAGCCTGCCTCCAGGAATCTAAGGATGAGACTGTATTTGAGAACTGTTTCTCTTGTTTTATAATCTTCTCTAGAACTGGGATTAGCATCATGTACCACTGTGATTAAGGTCATATACCACCCTGTTTCTATAGCAACTATTGTGGCTACTGGAATTAAAGATGTGTTACCATTACTAGGTCTGTAAGGCTGACCAGTACGGCTATTTTACTTTCAGATCTTCAAACAAGCTTTATTTATTAAAATACAATTGAAATGCCACTACATACCACATACAGAGAATGGTGCTGGGGTCTGGCTGGCACATAGGCACTCTTTCCTAGAGGAACTTCTCACTGTTGTTTCTGGAAATCACACTGTTGCCACTCATGCTTCTGCCGCTCCCCTGTGGGGCACATGATCTTTTTAACTGCTATTATGAAATGCTATTGATTACTCGAAAGTTAAATCCCTCAATCAAATCAAAGGATAGAGCAACAGTGTTTGCTTCAGAGGAATTATTACCACATTGAATTTAGTTATTCAATGCTTATCTGCTGAGCATAAACGCTGCTCATTCTCGTGATGAATTCTGGACACACTGAAATGAAATAAGCCATATGCAGAGATCAATCAGGATGGATCAAATTGACAAAGACGACTAGTACTTGTACTGTGTACACTAGTTAGTACACAGTGCCTGTTCCATAGAAAGCCTGCATGCAGGGCTAACACTCTGTCCCTCATTCCCTTCTTCTATGCATCAATAGATCAGGTAGGTGACATTAAATTCACTTTTAGTGACTGACAGATATTTTTCGGGATGGTGAAGAACACTGATTAGGATGCAGCCATCCAAGGTCAGGCTATACCATCTCATTTACATTGACACTTGCTAGTGTCAATGCCCACTTGCTAAACTTGTGACAGAGGTCCGGATGTATGCAATTTATTTAGGAACTGATCCCCAAAGGCACGAGATGGATCAGGGAAAAGAGACAGAGGATTGAAAAAAATAAAATGAAAGATTCTCTTACTTTGCTTTTCTTTTGTTGGCATAAATGCTGGCTGAAATAACTTGAGAGAAAAATGTTTATTTGGCTTAACTTTTACAGTCCATCATCAAAGAAAGTAAACGCAAGAACTCAAGAAGGAACCTAGAAGGAGTAAATGAAGCAGACGCCAAAGATTGTTGCTTAATGGTTTGTCTCCTATGACTTGCTCAACTACTTTTTTTATGTAGCCCAGGCTCACCTGCAAAGGGATGACATCACCCACAGTGGACTAGGCCTTCCTATACCATCTTTCAATTAAGAAAATATCCCACAGGCGTGGACACAGGCCAGTCTAATAGATGTGTGTGTGGATGTATTCTCTTTGCAAGTTATATTAGTTTAAGTTAAGTAGAGAAAAACTAATCAAAACAAAGTTATATTAACAATAAGTCTCCTACTGTGGGAAGTCAGGGCTTGTTCCCATCTGGGTCCATCTGACACTGTAGAACATTTCTCAGAACTGTATCAGGGTGGATTAAGTAATATTTACTTACCAATTCTTAATGAAAAATGTTTAATTCTAAATATGGTGTTACTAATATTATAAGCCCTAGTACCATTAATACTATTTATTCTTCATGACTGGACCTCCTCTCAGTAAAAGACATTGAGGAACAGACAGACCCAGTAAATGGTAAGATTAAGTCTGTAGATGGAGCCCTGATATATTCCTCATAGTGAGACAAGCTCTTCAAGTCTATTTTTGCATCCTATAAACTTTAGCGAAAGACTACCTACTTGTATTATCTATTTTCTCTCTGCGCCTGCATCTTGTAATGCCTAGTAAAACTATTATCTTTTCCTACTCATAAAAGAGAACTAGTACCTCGATTTACTGCTTTATTTTTTTTAACTCTCCTGAGGTCTGATCTGTCATAACATCATGATCTTGCCAATGGGATACACTGCAAGAGCTATGGGTATCTAGAACTTGGAAATAAGATGTTCTTTCTTCCTTCCTTCTTTCCTTCCTTCCTTTCTTTCTTTCTTTCTTTCTTTCTTTCTTTCTTTCTTTCTGACACTTGGTATACTAAAACACAAACACGGCACAGTCTCATAAATCAGGTTCACTGAAAAACCCACATAGCACAACCCGGGTCTCCTATTGTCCACATGGAACAGTGATATCCTAGCAATCCCTGATCCTAGAGGATCAGGGCTGTCACAGGAGAGATCTGCATGCTCTGGTCCTACACGTGGTAATTTTCATTCTTTCTGACCTTTGTTTTCACTCCCAGTATAGTCCATGAGTGGCTGTTAAATAGTGAGAATGACTACCTGCATGAAGCACTAAAAAATGTTTGTTATCTGATAAAAATTTGACAATAAGTCACCATTGTTACTACTAGTGCTTCATATTCTAATATTCTAAGGATTATCTTAGAATCCCAAATATAATTAGATATATTTCTATAAAATGACAAGAACAAGAACCTAATCCTAAAGATACAAGAAGCCAAGCATCTATTTAATATAACAATAGTGTTTACCTTGGCTTGGGACACACTTTGTATTAGCCTCTGTACTAAAGGATTCATCTACACAATTTGATGCAGTCTTAGAGAGTTATGATGACATTAGTATTTGAACCTATGTTTTACTTTTGAAACGTATTCATAAAAAGCTGAAGCATCAATCTTAAAGGCAATCATCATTTAGAATGAATGAAAGCAAAGAAACCCCCATCATGTTTCACATTAAACTCCCAGACACTTGGAAATGTAGGCAACTTTTAACAGGACACAATGAATGACAAAGGTGCAAGGAGTCATCTGAAGAAATGTTAAGTAACATGCAACATTTTAATACCACTCTGTCTGGCTCCTCCACAGCTCACTCTTAAGGGATTCCAATCATTAATCACCCAGAGACTTTGTGTCTGTGCTTAGGCTGCCTTTTCTGGGAAAGTGATATATCTTGAATGCTAAGGCTGCTCTAATGATCCCCATGTGAGACCAGGATACAGATTTTACCATCACCCACACAGACAGCCTTTTTAGGTCTCCTGGACAATAGTAACTTTCTCTCTATGCTGATGGCTTTACATAAGTATGCATGCAAATGTGATAAACACTTTATTCAGAGATAGTTTCTGCAAGATCACTTTACAGACTCTCTTTTTTGTTAAATAATAACTAAAGAGATAGAAAGACAGCTTCCAACTCTGTGTAATAAATTTCCTAACATGCAAAACTATCTTGTGTTTTCCCAGAGAAAAACAATAATTTTCGGCCCCACAGGGAGGTCATGTTCACTCTGAGTATGCTACCATCAACCATCCAGATTCCGCAATCTGTCCTCCAATGCTCTTTTCCCTTTCTTAGATTAGGTCCAGAAGAAATGAAAAGGCAAGCAAAGGCGGCAATCCTTCCAGGCTAGAAATTTCTTACCTTCCAAAAACAAAGAGAAAAGTTGAAGCTTCATTTGGAAAATGAAACATAAGACCCTGTCATAAACAATTTCCCCATAGTGGCCATTAAAAGAACTCCTTCCTTACTTGATTGAATTTTAGTCGGTCTCCTTTCAGCTGTCTTCTCCACAATATCTGATTATGGATGTGCTGTGAACAGTTTTCATGCCTACTATGTTGAGGCAGTGCATGGCGAACGTTCTCATCTTCCATAGACTATCAACCTCTTTCTTTACCATTGATCTCTAGCCAAGAAGCCTCTTACCTCTATCTTAATACCCAACAACAGTTCTTTAGTTTATTGCATTCCACTTCCTAACTGTGCCCAATGGCTATAAATTTCTGGGTTTTTTAATTTTTTTTTTATTCCTGGTTGTATCTAGAATCAAGCTCAAGTCCTCTCCTTAGTTACAAAGTCTTGGCCGTCATTGTAATTTTTGAATGGATTCCTTCTAACTGTTGTTGAAATATACTCAGTGCAATTTTTTTTTTTAAATCTTAGCAGTAGGGTTCAAAATATTCATGTGTTTTTGCTACTAAAGAACCTGGTTACATTATGAAGTGGTCTTTAAATGGTCTCTCTGCATTTCTTCCTAAAACATTGTCCATTCTTTCTCTCTTCCCTCACCCTACTTGCTTTTGTCCTTCTTTTGTATCTTCCCCTGAAGATGAAGCCATTTTCCCTCTGTCTAGTAAATGACATTTTCTTCTATACCTGGTACCTTTCTTTGACTCATTTTCTAAGTAGTGTTCTTTCTTTTCAAACCTGAATCTTTCAAAACCTTTCTACGTATCATACAGGGACATTACTGCATTTAATCCCTGCCTTATTGCCGTTTTATGTGTGATCGATAAAAGGAATATTGCATGTGAATGCATCATGCAAATTACTAGAGCAGTAAAATTAATAATTGCTCAAGCTTTTCAGTTATCAATTTTAAGTACCTGTCATATTGCATTCAGTTGATAACTGAATCTTGATTTGTCCTTTTCCTGACCCTTAACCCAAGCTCTGAGAGGGTCAAGTATCTTCTTAAATGATGTGCCTGATGCCTGTCACAATGTAGATGTTCATAACACATTTTTCAATATTGTCTTTGCTTTATTGAACATAGGGCAGGCTACGGATACTCCTTCTGGTTCTTTTTTGAGTATTTTCTTGGAAATTCCTTAATAGTATAGACTCCAACTAAGAACCCTGGACCCTCCATATCTGACCTGCATCTGTATTCCATCACATTCTTTAACCAATGTCAAACTCACATCATGTCTTCAGCAAAGATTTGCTTAGGTTAATTTACTTGAATCCTCCTTCTCTTGATGATAGCTCAGAGTAAATGTCCACCCATCACCCACATCCTGATTCTTTACTGTGAGTTTTCCACTTTGCCACGATGAATTCAAACTCTCTTCCTCAGTGAAAGACCCAGTTGAAGGGATTGTTCTACCTATCACAGAAGGTTTGCAATCTTCCCTAAATACTTTCTTTAAAATGGAAATTTAGTCAGAGTATCAGTACTTTGAAAAGAAAAACTACCATAGATGAGCCAAGGTTTGGATCCCAATCTCCTTTTCTAAGATGACAAAATGAACTAAGTTTCTCAAGCTCATTTTCACGCTTGCAAACCAAAAAGAGGTATGTCACTTACCTCCAAAATCAATGTGAGATTATTGATTGAGACACCTTAAGTGCTTAGAATAGTTCCTGGCAACTGAGAAAACCCTCTTAAGTATACTCTATTTGTTATGATTACATTTAAGAGGCCATACTTACCTGGATAAAAATGCAAAGAGACTCAAAGACAGACACAGATATACTCAGCTTCCATTCTTAGGTATCCAAATTCCTGTAAGGGAAGTATAAAAATAATCTGAAACTTCTTGGAAGCCTCAGCCTTCCTGTACTCCCCAGTAGTGTTCATAGGCAGCAGCATCACACTTTCCAGAAGAAAAGTGTCATAGAGGCAAGTTTTGCATCTGGTTTGTATTTCATTTTATCAAAAAGCATTGAGCATATTTGTCCAAGGAGTCTCTCATCCCAAGATGCCATATATAGTGAAAGCAACCCTTTTTATAATTTATTCTCCTTTCTAGAAGCCTTATATATGAATATGAGTAATCTGTCTAAAAAGAACCAGAAAAATGATTATTATCACTTCAATACAGACTGAAACGATGCAATCATTGGGATTAGCATCAAATCTCCAGTGCTGTGTTGACTTAAATATATTATACTGGCAATATTAATCTAGAATCAATATTTATATGCATTTCTATGTGTTGTTTCATTTAGTCTTCATAATAACTTAGTGGGATTGTGATGTAGGATTCCCTTCTGTATGCTATGAATAAGTTTTATTACCGTTGGTTATTAAAGAAGTTGTTTTGGCCAGTGGTTTAGCAGAGCAGAGCCAGGTAGGAAATCCATACAGAGATACAAAGAGAAAATAGGTGGAGCCAATGAAATATCATGTAGCTGCCGAAGGAGGAAGATGCCAGCCACCAGCCAGAACCTTACTGGTATGCCACAGCCTTGTGGCAATTCATAGATGAATAGAAATTGGTTAATTTAAGATGTAAGAGTTAGCTAGAAATATTCATAAGCTTTTGGCCAAACAGTGTGGTAATTAATATAGTTTTTGTGTAACTATTCACTTCTGGGTGGAAGGGGAAAGGAATGAGTAGTCTCCACCTACAGGATTGTAGAAAAGAAAACAATCTACACTGATAACTATATCCATATCCCATGGGTTTTCAAAATAGAAGGTAAAAGATAAATATAGAAAGGGGTGTTTCCCATTAGACTTCTCCACTAGGGCACTGAAAACTGCCCTTCTCTCACACTATGACCTCTTCTCCTCCATATGACTTTAGTAGTAGGACTGCATCGCCCTAGTGCAAGGAGCAAAAGCAAAAGGAACGGTCCAGGCCGAGCTCCTGAGGTCCAAATGAGGAGCAGAAGGAGGGAGAACATGAGCAAGGAAGTCAGGACTGCGAGGGGTGCACCCACCCACTGAGACGATGGGGCTGATCTAATGGGAGCTCACCAAAGCAAGCTGGACTGGGACTGATGGAGCATGTGATCAAACCAGACACTCTGAACGTGGCGGACAATGAGGGCTGACTGAGAAGCCAAGGACAATGGCACTGGGTTTTGTTCCTACTGCATGTACTGGCTTTGTGGGAGCCTAGCCAGTTTGGATGCTCACCTTCCTAGACCTGGATGGAGCTGGGATGACCTTGGACTTCCCACAGGGCAGGGAACTCTGACTGCCCTTTGAAGAAGGAAAAGGAGGAGGAGGGGGAGGGAAATGGGAGGTGAAAATTTTTAATAAAAAATAAAGAGTAAAAATAAAAAATGGACTTGAATATGTGTACTTATGTGACCAGCAACTTGTAATAAAATATTGATTCTAGGAAATCAATTGGTCCAGGAAAGGGGAGAGGCCAGTCTATTATCTAGGACTCATGAAATAGCCACAATACTTAGAAGGGAGATTTTAAAAGGAAGAGTAGCTATTTTATAGGATTAGGAAGAAATCAGTTGAGAAAATCGGGAGCTTGTCTCATTCATCTATATCAGACAATTGTCCTGGTGACTGATATAGAGATGTCAGAAGACAGATTTGAAATTACATGCTTGTTTAAATAGTTTGTAATGAACTGTTTGAATAAATACTGTTTAGAGTTTGGAATTTCTCAATTTATCCCCCTTGACACACACACACACACACACATAACCTTTAGGAACTAGAGGGATGACTCAGGGTTAAGCGCATCTATACTGCTCTTAGAAAGAATCCAATATATCCTACAACTGCCGATAATTACATCAATCACAGGATTATTCTGTGTTTCTGGGCTCCACAGGCACCAACACTAACATACGTATGTGCATGTATGTGCACATGCACACTTGTACACACACATAATTTTAAATTGAAAATAATTTAGAAATATTTAAGCTTTGATTTCTAAAATGACTGTAGAATGGATGAAAGTTATCAAATGATATCTACAAGTACAAACAGAAAGACAATACAAATTTTCATGTTGTACACAGATAGAAGATAGTACCAGTGGCCTTTGATTCACATTCAATGTATAGCAAATAGAGGCCACGCTTTGAATTTTGGGCTTCTGTCATTTTCTCTATGTTATTTATGCGGTACTCTTTAAGGACACTTGACAGAAGCCATACTAGCAGATCACAATAAGCCACAGGATTGTAAAATGACTGTTCAAAAATGGGATGTGCTGTTAAGCTAGGATGCCCAATAGGGAAGCTGTGTGAGATGAATTTTGACTTGAGATAGTTGCATGGTCTGATGGATGGAGGACATATAGAAAGAGGAATTACTGTAATCTACTATGCCGTTGCTAGAAAGAAGTAAGATGTGTAAAGTTCCCTGAGATATGCAAGCCCCAAATTGTAACCTCAATAAAATGTTGCTATTTGATATGATTTTCAAAGCAAGATAAAGAGAAAAATAGAGTTTAGTCAAAGCTAATATCTAATATCTTATAGTATTTAATAACTTGGTGTTTGAATATCTTATGAATGCCAAAGAGGCTGATACAATGTTCTAAACAGTCTAGTAACCACAGAAGTGGAAAAATGATCCCAGAGCCCATCCAGCAACAATGAATAAGGAAATGGATCAGTCGTGCAGAGAAAGCAGAATCTACTGATATTGAAGCTTGGAAGAAATTTTCAAGAGAGAGAATGGTTTAAGAAGTAGGTCACATATAAAAACCAATCCTCAAATCATTAGCACATTTTCGAGAAGCATTGTCATAATTTCCCAAAAAGACCTACTACCAAAACCAAACTCAGAAAGAAAGAAAAAAACCTACAACAAAACAAAGTAGAAACAAACATCTTTCTGGCTTTTAACTTGACCCAGGGACAACATTCAAGGATCCACAGGAATGAGGGAGGAGCTGCTCAGTGGCCGGGTATGTGCAAGATAATACAGGAAGAGGGGAAAGAAAAGATTTCAACTTTCAATTGTATTTATTTTCATCCCATACATTTGTATCTATGTTTATTTTATAGTGTATGTATTTTTATATGTATATTATCCAGTTTAAAAAAACAAAAGTCAAACATAGTGGTTTTTTTTAGGGTTTCTATTGCTATAATAAAATCCCATGTCCAAAAGCAACTTGGGGAGGAAAGGGCTGATTTTTATTTGACAATTCTCTAATCACAGGGCAGGAACACAGGAAGGAACCTGGAGCCAGAAACTGAAGCAGAAGCCAGAGAGGAGTATTACTTATTAGATTGCTCTTTATGGTTTATTCTGCCTACTTTCTTATACAATCTGCAACTACCTGTCCAGGGGTGGCCCTGCCCATAGTGAGCAAGGCTGTCCCATATCAATCATTTATCAAGACAATATTCCTGTAGACTTGCTTACAGGTCAATATGTGAAAGCATTATCCCAATTCTCAATTCATCTCTTCCAAGATGGGTTGGTATTAAGTTGACAAAAATAATAAAATAGCATAAATTTACATATGCCTGTAAATTTAGAATTTGGGAGACTGTAAATCCGAGATCATTTTTGAAATGTTTTTTTCTGTACTCCTTGCTGTTGTAAAATACATTTACAAAGGTATCCTAAGGGAGAAAAGTGTGATTCTGAGTTCAAGGGTACAGACTATCAAGGTAAGTTATTTACTAAAGCAAGAGCTAGAAAAGAGTTGCTCCACAATCAGAGAGTAGAAAACAATGAAAACATTGTCCTGCTCCACTTCCTTTCTCCTTAAAATAGCCCAGGACCTCAGGAGAGGAGTGGCAGGGCTCACTGAATTAACATAAGAAAATCCTTTTTATGCATCCCATCTCCTAAGTAAGTCCTGTCAAACTGACAATTCCAGCTAAGTATTTCAGTTAGGACTATATAGAACATTTAGGAAAGCTTTGTCTAAAAATAGGAATAATTAAATATATTTATATTGGGCAAGATGCTATAAATTTTGGGGGGTATGAAGTTGATTTAGTGGATTATGGAGGGGAAAGGAAAGGAAGAGGGGGAGAGAAGAGAGAGAGGCAGACAGAGAGAGAGAAATGGGGAGTGAGGGGGAGAGAGAAACAACAGTTACTCTTCATAAGAGGGATGGAAAGAGAGCAGATGCTATGAATTTTTATTTGATGTGGGAGATCAAAACACCTTGGAATAATAGCCAAATAATAAAAGCAACCTTTCATAGTTGTTTTTTTTTTTTTTTTTTTTCGTCATCTTACACAAGTTCAAAGTTCTCTGGGAAGAGGAATCTCAATTGAAAAGTGCTTCCATTGGTTTTCCTGTAGACAATTTTGAAAGGCATTTTCTTGATTAATGATTGATGTGGAAAGGCCCAACCCAATGAGGGTGGTGCCACCAATGGGCAGGTGCTTTAATGGATTTCGACCCTAGTTTTAGTGGGGACGTGACTTTGGTTCTGGAAACAGATAAAACTGATGTTTGCCCTCCAGTGTGAATGCACTTAATGATACTGAACTACACAGTTAAAGGTGGTTACCAGGGTGAATTTATGTGTAGTTTACCACAATTTAGACAATTCTGACTGGGTGAACCTATACACGAAGAAACCTTTGACGACTGGGTTTATATTTTCTCATGATTGAGTTTCTGATAGAACCACAGAGAGTCATACTACTTAGGCAATGTGTTGTGGTCAAAGCTTGCAAGCTTTTCTTTCCTATTTCTTGTTGTGTAACAGTATCTCACTGGATAGCACACCTGGTTTTGCCCTTCTGATCCTTTTGTTGCAGGCTAGGAAGATCTGGGGATATAAGTATGCAAACGCAAAATCCAACCCTCAAGTTCATATATAATATATATATATATATATACATACATATACATATATACATATTATATTTGCCTTTTGAAATGAATAAATCACCCATATTTGGTGACTTATATTACAGTATCATCAATGATGAATAGAGTCATAGTCCTGCTTCCTGGTCTGTAAAATGGTGATGTCACCCTTGTCTGCTTTTCTTTATATAGCAGCTGCTTAGGTGCGAACATCACTCCAAGACTTTATTATCTTTTGCTCAGACAAGATTTCAGCTTATTCATTTAAAAAGAAAAAAAATTGCTTCTTCCCTAAGAACTTTGGAAGGCTGAAATTGGACTGGAGTGAGTTCCTTCAAATGATGGAACCATCATCCTACTGAAACTGGACTCAGATACTTAATTTGTATGTTTTAGATGAAAGAATTCCTCTCAGGGAAAAAGTAAGCATTATGATAAAGGGATAGCCAGAACCCTCCCTCACATGGTGTGAAATTCTCTAACCTACTGGAAGAAACGTGTAAGAAATGTAAACTCTGCAAATGCTCTGCTCTTCTTACACATCACGGGAGCTCCTGCAATGCGGCAATGCAGTAAGCTCCCTCTCTTGACAAATGGCGAATTGTGAAACTGCATTTTAGCACACATCACTTTGCTATCCTGGTTAGGTCAGCTGACCCTTAGTGCTCCATTTCTTATCCACACGTGGTGTTTACCATTTATAATAAAAGCATAATAAACCATCACTAAGTATTAGTTAATATTACCAGTGACCTCCCATTCCTATGTGTAATGTTTATATTGAATTTTTTTTGAGACTGCTGCCTCTGCTGAAATGAAATCCCAAACCCAACAGGAACATGTAAGAGCAGCTGAATGTCCTTGATGGGACCCAATTCCTTCCGTTATTGGAAACATCTCCCTTTGCTGGGTTTCTCCTGAGTCATTAGCCTAAACTGCACCCTAAATTCCCGAATTCCTGGCCAGCTGGGCTGCTCTGTGACCACAGAGACATCTGCTGCTTCCAGTTTCCCCAGTGCCTCTAATTCTAGTCTCAACCACTTCTATCGGAAGAATGGCATCACAAAGAGGTCATCTACATGCCAAGGTCTGGAAGCCACAGAGCCATGCTGTCTTCCCTTCTAAACCTCACTCCCCTGCTCCCCACTTGCTTCAGAGAGTGACATCCCTG
The DNA here is from genome assembly GCF_014885135.2 of Alexandromys fortis. Lineage (NCBI taxonomy): Eukaryota > Metazoa > Chordata > Mammalia > Rodentia > Cricetidae > Alexandromys > Alexandromys fortis. The sequence continues at coordinate 8,566,982 of NW_026067949.1, forward strand.
TGAAAGTCTGGATCTATTTCCAGGTTCTCACCTCTTCCAGGGATTGAACTGAGAATTTATTTCAGTTTCTTATTTTTGAATTTTTCTTTTGTTCAACTTGATATCATATAAAGCTAGTTGTTTTAAAGATCTTCTGAACAACCCCTTGCCTTTTTCTATTGAGGCTAGCATCAGGAAATCATTTCAATATGAAGAATTAAATTCAATGACTCATCAACTCTTTTGGTGCAGGCATTTTGGACATGCTGGGTATTCAAGAGCAGGTCAAGAGTTGAACCACAGTGACTTGTGAAAACTCCCAAATTGTCAGAAATGCTAGAATTGGTTAAGGACACAATTTCTTTGTTACCATTGGATGTGGAACATAAACACCAAAGCAATTCTAGTCTGGATTTTGAAACCCCATTATTGTAACAACATGATTAGTTAGCATAATGAAGGGACCCAACACCCAAGTCCCAGATCCTATTTGAGTGGACATTATCACCTGTGAAAATCTCCTCCGCCCCCCCCCCCCCC
>NW_026067949.1:8567523-8580975 GCF_014885135.2 Alexandromys fortis
CCCCCCCCCCCCCGTACCCATCCTGAGTTCCAGGTTTATAAACTGGGGATAAAAGTGTTTGTATCCTGGGTAAGTACGGTGCTACACTCATAATGTTGCCTTTGGAAAGCTAATGCAGGAAGATTTAAAATTCAAGTCTAATGTGGGCTACAATGTGAGTTCCTGTCTGAAAAAGAAATAGCACCTATACCACAAGACTGTATGAAAGATTAATAGTAACACGAACAAGGTGAGCAGAACCGTGTCTGGCATGGACAGCTTGGTAAATAATGAACTATGATTCTTTTTTATCTTTCAAGAAGATGGGTTGTGTTTTCCTGCAGTAGGTCTGCACTGCCTTTCCTTCTGACTAGGAATTTATGAGCGTAGGGTCCTGACATCGGTTAGCTCATGCTGACCAAGAGCTGTGATCAGCCATTAGAGCTGTCGGTGCTTTAAAAATCAAGAAATAAAGTCTTCAAGGTTTGCAGCAAAGCAAATCTTTCACCCAGTGAAGCTCATAGGTGAAAGATGACACAATAGAGTGAGGACAAGTGGGCACCATTAAAGAGCAGGAGTTTATAAGTCACTGCCCACTTGGAGCAAGCCTTTGAACTGCTGAGATCTGGGCTTGCCACCTGGGGGATGGGCATGGCAAATTCTGTCTCTTTATAGTTATGGTGAAAAATGTGAACTAATTTCCAAAATGTTAGCACTGGTCCAAAGGACTGTAGGGTCTCCACAAGTGAACACCGATTCTCTTTACAGGAGAATGATAGAAATGCATCTTCAGTCTTCCTAACTCCTTTATGCCCTGCATACAGACAAGGGAGGGAGTCTTATTAAAGAGGCTATTGAAGCCCTATGTATGATGTTTAGTTTAGACTGCAGCCCAGAGTCAAGAGCATCCAGTGCCTGCTTCCACAGTCTTGTTAATGCCACATCCTTTTCCAATTTCCCGAACAGACATTCTTAACAATTACTCCACAAAGAAAAGGTCTTAATTATTTTTCTTCAAAACACATGATTAACTTTTAAAGCAGACTTTTTTTTTTTTTAACATTGCGCACTCCTGTCTCCTTGGCTAGTTTCTTGTTGGCTCTCTAATTGAAGGACTCCTCTACTCAAAAGTGTGTATATGCATGAGTAAATGTGTGTGTCTCTGTGTGTAATTGCTTTGGTGTGTGAATTCCTATCAATACCTAAGATCTGTCCATTTTGGCCTTGCAAGAGAAGCGTTTCTAAAAACGGGGGTGGGGCTGGGGGGGGAAGCAGAGCAAAAGCCTCAGAATCATCCTAGCTTCACTTGGCATTTGTTTCCATCTTTGATCTTGGATGCAGTGAAGTGTCAGCCAGACCGAAGTCATTTTATATATAGGCCTGCATAAGCAAGGTGGAGGGACTTCATGGTTAATTGATTAAAATGTTCCCAAGAAGGTGCAAGATCAAAGGGCCTCTGGCTGGTTTTATGTTTCTCCGGAGTCTCGCGGGGACACGTGGGTGACACAAGTGACCTTGGGCGTGAGAGCATTCATAGACTGGTGTTTGTTTGTTTTATTCTAAAACAAGATTTGTGTTTTCCAGGGCTGCCTGGTGACAGGTTGTATTGTGGGCTCCCCATGGCCCCTGTCTGTGCTTAGGGGAAGCATCAAATGGAAGAGCAACCATGAGCAGGCAGGCATGACCGTGTCACGCTGCCACCAGCTCCTCTTTCTGCCAAACTCCAAGGAAACAGACTCCATTATGTTACTGGAAGGCAAAGACCACAGCTTTCTCTCTGCTTTTTTTTTTTCCTTCTTACTTCCAGTAAGCATCAAGAGAAGGTCACAAAGTGGAGGGCCAGACTTTGGAACTAGGACCAAAGGGAGCCTGGGAAACTCATTGTCGCTCGCCAATCTGATAAGGGGGACAAGAATCTGCCAGACAAGCAGTTCTATCAAAGGTTCCAGGTTACCAAAAAGTCACGAAGAAAGAAATGATGGTCAGAAAGGATCTGCTGTCCAGGGATGCTTCATAAATTACCTCCGTAGACAGTGAAGAGGAGCAATTGTGTAAGAGTTTTAGGATGTGGCGGCTAGTTGCTAGACACTGGCTTGAGTACAACATAGTCTATATATAGTTTCATGGATTCTGCCTCATAACGGTAAAGATGAGACACCACAGGCAATGAGATCATTTCTAACCTTTCCACTTTCTTCCACTTAGTATGTTGCATGTATTCTCTTCTGGGCTCTGGAACACTCTGTTTAGTGTGCTGTCTAGTCTTGACACACAAACTAGAATTAACTGAGAGGAGGAAACTTTAATTGAAAAACTAATGCCTCTGAAAGATCCAGCTGTAATGCATTTTCTTAATTAGTGATTGAGATGAGAAGGCCCAGCCCATGGTGGGTGGCACCATCCCTGGGCTGGTGATCCTGAGTTCTATAAGAAAGCAGACTGAGCAACCCATGGGAAGCAAGCCAGTAAGCAGCACCCATCTATGGCTATGGCTTCTGCATCAGCTCCTTCCTCCAGGATCTTGCCCTCTTTGAGTTCCTGTCCTGACTTCCTTAAATGATGAACAGCAATGTGGAAGTGTAAGTTGAATAAACCCGTTCCTTCCCAACTTGCTTTTGGTCATGGTGTTTCATTACAGCAGTAGAAATTCTAACTAAAGCAGACAGTGTGGACATAAAGAGATTCAGATTCTAACTAGCAAATAAGCTTATGGTTGGGACTTGGAACTGTAAATAGTAATGAACTATCATAAGCATGTATCATAGACATACCTTATGGTTTTGTATCAAGTAACTGATGTGGACAAAAAATAAAGCATTCCATAACAGAGGTAAGTGTACTACAGCTGATTAACGATGTATCTGTAAGGACGATCAGGAGCTAGTATCAAAGATAATAGGGAATGAGGACTAGTGGGAGAAATAGGTGTAGTGGGTAAGGAAGAATAAGGGACAGACCTTCCCATAGAAGAAAATCCTTACATGAACAGGAGTCTTAGGGTGTTTGAGTGATTTTAGCAAATTTGAAGAATGTAGAGCCTCAAATATAACATATATATTACAAATATAACACATATATTACACACACACACATATAGTGGTTTTAGGTGTTAGGAAGTGAAAGGTGCAAGAGCAATGTGGTACCATGTAGAATAGCACTTTCTGGTTCATAGATTTCAACTTGATGTGTTCTCCCATGGTGGAATAAAGAGTTCTTTCTCACAGCTTCTATTTTGAGAGTCTAGGTCCCTCACTATTGTAATTAAACCCCAAAGGCTCTCCTTCATAATTTCATCTCCTTTAACATATCAGTTTTGTGAGAATAACTCATTCTGGTCATATTAGGAGTGAATCAAGATGAGGAGGAAAGATGAGTGCCCTTAGTGTCTCCTTGAAATACAAAGCTATGTGACTCGGATGGTAGTATTACTTGAGGCTGGTGCCTTCACACATTCAAGTGATTAAGTTCATCTGGGCCTCAACTAGGTACCAGCACAAAGGATGGAGTCCTTACAAGAAAAGACAGGATTCAGGGAAGAAGGCCATGTGAAGATGACATAGAGAGTGGAATTATGTCCTACAACACAAAGTACCAAAAATTGCTTGGAACCACTGAAAACATTAAATATCAACTAATATTTTCCCCAAAGGGGGCTCAGAATGTACATGGCCCTCACTCTACACCACCAGGATCTTAGCATATAGAAATGTGACGGAGCAGAATTCTTTTATGTTAATATGTTTGGTTTGTGGTAACTTGGTAGAACAGGCACAAGAAACAGACTGGCAAAGAACAAATCTCTCTTTACCCAGACACAGCTTAGATCATATCAAGATCATGGTCAATGTACATCCAGATATTTTTTTTATTCATTCCAGCTGGCTGAGATGCTATATTCCTGTAATCCCAGCACTCAGATTTGGGACATGATGACCACTGTGAGTTGGAAGCTACCCTGGGCTATGTAGTGTTCCAGGCTAGCTTTGGCTACAGAGTGAATCAGAAAAACAACAAAATTTTAATTCCTTTTTAAATATGGACAGGTAATGAGATTTGTTACCATAAACAACTTCTGTGAGAATCGAGTGATACACAATGTGTTTGTCTAGCATAACATCTGACCCAAAACAAAGCATTCGATTCATTTCTCTTTCAGTTACCACCGTTGCTCATTTTTAATTATAATATGCTAATTTATCTTAATCCTTAGAGTATTGTAATGTGGGTGTGCACAATATATTTCCTACCCAATAATCGCTGTTTTTACATTGTACTTATGGCCAAATACCATATACTGGGTAGTCTAAACAACAGACCTTTAAATCTTAGAGCAGAGTTGGGCAAGACCGAGGCCATTGTTTGTATAGTTACTGGTAACAACTTTGCTTTTGGTTGTACATGGCCTTTCTCTCACTGAAGTCTATCTAGCCTGTCTCCATGTGTGCCCAAGAAGAACTGCATAGATGCTGTGTTCTCTTTTACATACTAATCTCACCACCAAAACTTACCCTCAGAACCTCATCATAACTACCCACAAAGGTATATTTGCCCCATCATGTTGAAGGGTTGAGTCCCTTCACATTCATTCAAGGGTTGAGTCAGCAGACACATTTTAAAAGGCACAAATATTTGGGACACAACAGTTGCTTCAACTAAATAGAATTTTCTGAAGCAAACTTGTACTGAATGATACATGAAAACTGCAGTAAACTGATGCCCATCTTTTTCTACAAATGTTGAGTTTTCTAGAATGAAGTACGTAATAGAAGACTTCCTATTTTCCAACAGTTCACTTTTACAGTACACAAGAGCTAGCAAAGGACACTTTAGAAATCTTTTGACTTGGAAAATGCTGGGTTGTTTGACCCTAAACATATGACTATGGCAAAGAGAGAAAGCTGAGAAACAGCAGAAAAAATCAGGTGAAAATACAGTTTGGTAAGCCAGCACAACCCATACCAGCAACTGTCTTGGTCTGTTCCAACCTTTATCGTATCATGCAGATGAAGTCTTGAGAGGAATGCTTTCCCACATGGTTTCAAAACTGGATTTTCAAATCTGTTAAGTCTTCCCCTCTTCCCAGCTTGGAGAGACTGGGAGGCAGTTCTGCTGTCAAAGTCTGGCTGGTGAATTCCTCGGGGTTGCTCTTCCAACCTGCAGAGCTATTCATCATCTTAGCAGGCATCCTCAGAGGAGGCCTTTGGTGATTTACATGCTCCAGATAAATTATGATGCCTCTCGTGATGTTATCATCATTTCTGCTCACGGATTTGAACGCTTTATGGGAGAGGACTTTTTTTTTTCACCCTTTCTTAAATGATAAACAACTCCCAGACAGATTATATTGTAGTTGTCAAGTAAAAAGATATAGATACGTTTTCTTAAAGATAAACAACCTTCCACCACAGCTCCTCAGCCTGACAACAGGAAAGCCTGGTCCACTGAGAGCGGACTGCTTACTCCACTTAGAAAAGATCTTAAACTTTCTTGGTCTTCTATTCTGACTGTTCACAATGCCTTTCCTCCTGTATTTTGTCTAGACTGTTCTGTATCCAGTAGGCATAAGCAACACATAATGGAAGGCCCTCTTCTCTGTTCCAAAAAAAAAAAAAAACTATTATTATTGGTGCTCATATTTAAGCCATTCTGTCTTGATGTTTACATGCTTCACATTCATCCCTGTGCACAGTGCATTTGATAGAACAATTATCTTCTTCTTAAGCCTATATTTCAAAAATCCTGTGGGTCTTCAGGGCAGTGTGTTCCTTTAGGGGTTAGGTACTAGAAAATGCTGTGTGATGTTTATATAACATATATATATATATATATTACTGAAAATAATTTTTATGCAATGTATTATGATCATGGTTTTCCCTCCGCACACTCTTCCCACACCCTTACCACCTCTCCACCCACCTCCCCAACTCTAACCCTAGGAAATAAACACAAAGAAATAAAAAAAAAACAGAAATTTTATAAAAACAAAGAAAAAGCACAGGAAACACATACACACCAAACAAAAATCTATAAAAACATGAAATTGGGAAACAATATACAGGCAAAAAGCTAGTAAGAAAAAACTGACCAAGGAAAGTCACATGAGACCAAAAGTCTACAAACATGTCATTGAGTTCCTTCTGTTTTGGCCACCTACTGCTGAACATGATACCTGTCCTTAAGTCTGGTTAGCATAGTCTATGAGACTCCATTGGAAAAAAAAATAATTCTTTTCCTTTGCAAGTAGATGTCAATTAGAGAAGGCTTCTTGGTTAGAGATGAGGTCCTGTGTCCACTTTTCATCTTAGGCATTTAGTCATCAATCCAGGCATGGCAAAAAAAAAATGACAGACAAACAAACAAAAACACTCAAAACTATTTCGTCCCTTCAGAGATGCCTTCATTGATGTTTTCATTCCTGCCACCTGCAAATATGCTATAACACTTGTGGTCTGAAGAAGACCTAACTGGCTGCGTGTACCTTCAAAGTTTGCACAGATGTAGAAGTCAGGGAAAGCAGGTGCCCCTCTGTAAGGTGGAAATGAATGGAAACGCGATGCTTTCCTACATCTCCGGCAAGGAATTTAATCCTTCAATAGGGGCTAGGGAATGTGTGTGAGTGTGGTACGTGTTCATGTGTGTGTGAAAACAGGTATTACGTTGGTATGAATGTAGAGTATATGCGTGCAGATCAATGCTGAGCTGCTTCCTCAATTACCTGTTCTCTGAGACCTGTTCCAAAATTATGATCCAGTAACTGTATTTTGCTTTCAGTCTTTACTTTTATTGTAATTTGTTAAATAGCATAAGGAAGCTTATTATAGAAGCTAAAATATTGTAGCATCTCCCTCCTGGAGCACCTTCAGAGGACCCAGCACCAGACATAATGCATATTTGAGTGAATGTTGTGTGTTTCCCACATTACAAAGCAAACCTGTTTTCTCCTTTGCTAATCCTGGCACCCCCTGGAGGAACTTTTTTTCATTGTTTTTCTGAAAACAATGCCCAGTTTCTCTCTATTTGGAAAGAATTGGAGCGCATTACTTGAGCAGCCTACATAGAGACTTCAGGTTCTGCCCCTAGATGATCTTAAATGATTTATCAGTACTTCGTGGTGAACTATCAATGTCTACCTCACTTCTCTGTCCTCGTTTTTTCTTTCGCTTCACACCTGGTGCTCAGACCTCCTCCAGTGCCTAGAATCCATGCCTCTATAATACATCCAGTGCTTCTATAACACATCCATAGCTCTATAGCACATCCATATCTCTATAACACATCCATACCTCTATAACACATCCATGCCTCTATAACACATCCAGTGCTCTCCCTTTGTGATTTTCTGTGCTGAGAATGCCATTTCTGTATTGACTCAGGTGATGGACACATATGGTAACCCTAGTAGACCTTTTAGATAAAACTGATTGAATCATTCTGAGCCCTTCTTTTGGCATCAGTAGTATGCCATGATGCCTTTTATTGCTTTGTACATCTTCTCCTCCTGCGTGTACTGCTCTCCAGTTCAGTGTTTGTAACCCATCCAGTAACATTATCTATAACCTGCGGAGTTTCCATTCACTTCCCTATGAATTAATAAATCAGCACTAATTAAGAATTCTTCACATTTTCAGAAAGATGTTTACATTGGTACAACCTTGGCTTTTTACCCAGAAGAGAAATTTCTACCAAAGTAAGTAATTTTATTTTCAATAGTATATTGAAAAATACATTTACTAAACAAATCACTTGTATATGTTAGAATATTTCTGAAGGGTTTTGAGATATATCTCATGTGTGGAGTGTTTGGTGGTTAACACTCAGCGCAGAGTAGATATTTCATTTGAATAATTTTTATAACCTCCTGTCTATTTTAGTAGAAAGACTAAGTAAGGATGAAGGTAGCAATGTAAAGTGTTCCTAAGGGCAGTACATTGAATTTAGTACACTCAGTTTTAAGGAAGTCAGTTCTAAGTAGGAACTTATGGTCATAATGGTTTTCCCCTCCTATTTGTTGAAATCTCCTCACAAAAAAGCATAGACTGAGAGAGGAGGGAAAGGTCAAGTTTATGTAACTATATCAACTGACTTGCTGATTATTTTGGCTGCCCTTGTGATTGATTTCTCTGTGTCATTCCAAATTAATCAAGAGAGAACTCAGGTGATCAGATCAGCTGAGCCCCATTCCGGTTCATTGAGCACTTGTGACATGGTTAAGAGGTTGTTTCTTCACATGCCATTTCCATCGACCATCAGGCAGAGGGGGAATGGGTGAGCTTCCCTCGGGGAGCTGCAATTCTGAAGAAGAGAGCTGATGTGTAGCCATGGTCAGCATGTAAATGGAAGAGCAAGTCTGCGTCTGGCAAATGGTTCACACAGAAAAGCTGGCGTCCACATATTCAAGCCAGAGTTCAACATCTGCATGATGTTCATCGAGGCAAGCATCCCAGTGGATCTGAATTATTCCACAAGCATCGCTTCATTAGAAGACTCATTTTAAAAGACTTTGTTACTAAAGGAGCTAATAAAGTCACAAACCTTAGTAAACAGATGTGTAGGACTGTGGGATTTTGCAAATACAAATACAGGTCACCTGATTAAACTTGAATTTCAGAGAAGCAGCAAGTTTTTATCTTACAAGTTTGTCTCACATACTGCAGGAGAAATGCATCGAGGAGGAGAAAGTGCTTAAGTAACTCTGATATATACATTTAGCTTGACATCCTTGTTTTATCTGGCCAATTTCATAGGGACCCTCTGGGACGTACAATATTTAATGGCTCTAAACAACTGCAATTTCATCAGCAAGTATGTGAAACCGACTAAATGTCCTTCTAATGATGGTCTTTAAGGATTTGATTAGAGAAGTCATAACTTAAAGGATGATGACTAAGAACCAAGGCTCGAATGCCTTTGCTAAAAAGTTAGTGAGTAGCGCTGGGAAAGAGGATGACACTAAGTAATGATTCTGGGAATTGTGCCGGGAAAATTTACAACAGACACACAGTACTTTGTATTCTATTTGATATGTTAGATGGGATTACTGCCATACAAGGGGAAGAAAAATATACCTTGTGGATATTTTGGTAGGGACGATAATGGAGTGAACTTGTTCAAGGAAATGGGGGAGTAGAAAAGGAAGCTAGGGGTTGGAGTTCATCAGAATAGCAATTACCCAAGTGGCTCAATTCTTCTTCTTTCTTTCTTTTCTTTTCTTTTTTTAAGGAAATGGATTTTGATAATTAAAGTCCAGGAGGAAACCACCTGGTTCATCCAAAAGGCCCTTCAAATTTCAAATAGCCAAGTGATTTATGTCATTTTAAACCTCTGTATCTCCAGTTAATGACTATTCTCTGGGTTATTTGGGAGGGAGAACAGCTGGGCCTTATAATTATTATTATGGGGTTTGGATCAATAAAAAAGAAGACTCTGTTCTTTGAAAGATTTCCTCTGTAGCTTCATGTGCAGTCCACTGCCCACCCTCCCACCTACCCTTTTTGCCCCTTTGGATACTTAAGTACTATGTCACTTTTAATCATTGGCTCCATCAATGATAACTCTCAAAAGAATCTAGCCAAGGAGTCAAATTATTAGTTAGCCATCCGATATTCTGTCTGCACAAATCCAAGTGTATTTTTTTTAAGAAACAGCTGAGTCTTTGGCTGGGATCAAGCAATGTGTCCCTTTTCCCATTGTGAATATTTGACCTTGTATAGGCAAAGATATAAATAACAGTACCAAAGGGTGTTTTAATATACTACCTAAGCAATAGCTTGATTCTAACTCAGTTAATTTCTAAACCAGGATTTCTCAAGAGCAGTGACATTAGTCACAGGGATAGGATTAGAACACAAAATTCTTCATTGGAGAAGTGAGATGACTCCCTAAGTTGTTAGATGCTCAGTGGCATCCCTGGCCTCTATCCCATGGACAAAAGAAGTAACTTGATCTTGAAACTATAACCATAAGGTTTCAGGAGTTTCCAGATGCCCCTTGGGGAAGATAATTACAACCCACTAACCTAAACTACTAACACTGAATTTAGTTTGTTGAGGGTAAAGAGCTGCAGGGAAAGGTTCAGGGTAGTAGAGAACTGGAGAGAAATCCCAGTAATTGATTACTATTGATTACTGAACCTGCCTGCTTTAAACAGTCACTAACCCTTTCATTCGTCTATTCTTTCTCAGTTTTCAACATCCGAAAGGTAGTGAGGACATAATGGGATGCTCCAAGGGCTGAAGATTTGAAAGAAAGGAAGCAAACACAAATGTCTCTCCCATGGAATTGCAGCTCAAATGGTGAATGGGGGCCAAAAGAAAAATAGGGTTCTAGTGTATCAACTCTCAAAATGTGTGGTGATGCAGTGTTGTAGGGAACAGAGACAGGAATGAGGAAGGTATAAGGGTCTGCTGGACAAAACCAAAAGCAAGAAAAGAGGCTAGTCCATCTCATGGACAGGAGTTTAGGACAGAAGTGGATTAGCAAGATATGCGAGAACTACACAGGTTCCTGAAATGAAAGAAAAGCTAAAATTGAAAGTGCAGGAAGCGGTTGCTTCCTCTGGCTGGCCAAGGGAACAAAGAAAGCAGAGTAGATCATTAGAATCTAGAAGCCTGTTACATGTTATTCAAGCTGGGAGCGAAGCCTCCGAAGCGATAGGACTGCTGAGTGTTGTTAGCCCATACTGGACTGAATGAGCTCAGGAAGCTGCAGTGGGTGGCTGGCAGGACATGTCTTTGGGGGATGAATTACTGCTTCTTCCAAAAGAATGAAGAAAGCCATTTCACCATAAGCAGATGATGAACTGGCCTTACATCACTAGAGATTGAAAAGTAAGCATGAGATACAACTGCTTGCCTCTTGACAACAGCTTTTTGATCCCCTTCTTGTGCCCCCTAAAGCCAGTTTGTTAGGGAAAGCATCGCCTGAGATGGGGTGTCACAAAATACATCGGTGAACGGTGAGTTCGAACTTAGAAGAGGAGTTTTAAAAGAAGCACAGAAAACCTGCTGTTCTTCATGAGTCTGCCCAACTTCAGGGAATGTCTTGGTCAGTTTGATGAGAGAATCACTGTGCTTTTGGAAAAACTGTTCATGATGCAGAAATCTCCTTTGAGACAGAGATAGCTTGTTATGTTCCTTACACCATCATTACCAATAAATATCTTTATTTCCTTGTTGAATCCATACTCAAATTTAAACCCTTGAAATCAGAAGTGAACAAAACAGGCCTAGAAATGAAGCAACAATAGCTGACATCTGATAAGACTGGAGAAGGAGAAACTGTCTCAGGATGTGTGTATCTGACTACGAATGTGTGTTTGTGTATGTGTGTGTGTGTGTGTGTGTGTGTGTGTGAGAGAGAGAGAGAGAGAGAGAGAGAGAGAGAGAGAGAGAGAGAGAGAGAGACCAACTCACGGCAGTTCAATAAACATTAAATAGATGCCAGCTATGCACAGATCTTTGTATCAGATGCTCCACAAGCTTCAAAAGGAGTTTCCCTAACGGACTCAGAATATCGATTCCTCTCCACGCCATCTGGCACGTATCACTATTTTTAAAAGGTCTTTTCTTTGATTTATTGGGGCCCTTGGAATCTTATTCTTTTCTCCTTTTAAAGGCATTAGCAGTGCACATCTCCCTTCACCTCTTGGCGACAATCCCCAGCTTCACTGCTTCATGATCAGAATAAAGTAGATTTCCTCAGTGGCTCTGAGAGTAATTGTCTAAAGAGGGAAATTAACCCTTTCAGACTCCCTGGGAGCCACTGCTAAATGTCCTATAAGACTCCTTCCTTTACTCCTTGGGGGAGAATGGTTCTGGAGAGTAGCAGCCACCCCGTGAACTTTCCCTCCATAGTCACCTCACAGAGGATACAGCAGGCCATCACTCTGAAGGGAAAGGAGTCTGATGTTGGGGGAGAGAGCTGTTTGTTCATCCCAGCCGTCCAGAACTGAAATAATCACACAGAAACTGTATTAATTAAATCCTTGCTTGGCCCATTAGCTCTAGCTTCTAATTGGCTAACTCTTACATCTTAACCCATTTCTATTAAACTGTGTATCACCATGAGGTCATGGCCTACAAGCAAATTTCCAGCATGTCTGACTCTGGCAGTGGCTCCATAGCGTCTCCTGAGTCCACCCTTTCTTCTCCCAGAATTCAGTCCATCCTCCCTGCATACCTAAGTTCTGCCCTATCAACAGACCAAGGCAGTTTCTTTATTCATTAATACACAGAGGGGACTCCACATCAGTCTTGGGAGTATTTATGTAAAAATAAAAACAGGTCCTGGAAGGAGAATAAATATAGGTCCTGCAGCCTGTACTGAGCTGTGTGAGGATCTGGGTTTAACCCCCAGAGAGGCGGGACTGTGTTAACTGAGGATGATATTGCTCAAAACACTTCTAGAGCAGAGAAAAATGTAGATCTCAATAAAAAATCAATAATAAAAAAATCCACTTCTAAACAACGGCTTCTTCTAAAGTCTGAGTGCGGACTCCTGCACGGTCAATGCTCAGGGAGGCTTCAAATGAAGGAACTGGGGCTGTTTGAGCCAGGGTCGTTATGCTGACTTTGTTGGCTAATGTCTTTTTGTAGCCTATCTGCAAAAGCATAGATAAATTCTATATTTAGATGTTTTAAATCTGGATAGCTATTTAGCATTTTTCCTTTGGAGAAGTACTTGATTGAACACTAGTATCCCCCTCTTTGGTTTGAACAAGTTTGTAATGCCTATGTGTATCTCAGTCTATATTTGTGGGCTTTCATATTCTTCTCTCTAGGTTTTTAGAAGACAAGGCCTACACTGTTCATTGGATTTTTTTTTAAAAAAAATATTCTTCTCCATTTACCCAAGATTTAGAATCCTGCTTCTAAACTTTTCAAAACAATAGACTGCTTTTTAAAAACACGGCCCAGGTGATTGCTAAGGTAACTCTAGCTCACAATCTGACCACCACTGAAAGAACATAAGCAGAAACTGAGTGTACAAGGAAAGTCTAATATTTAATGTGGCCCAAAGTGCCAACTTGTGATCAAATTTAAGTCCTGCTCCTTCAAGCAAATGCTCTTAGTGGAACCGACTCTCCTTACCTTCAGCTAAAATTCTAAGGCATAAAGCATTTTCTCTGGAATCTAAGCCCCACTGCTATTCTTGAGCCCAGGTATGATATAACAAAAAGCAGTCTATTATACAGAGTTAAAAGGATCTCTCAAAGCATCTCAGCAGACATTTTATATTCTACTTATTTGCCTGCACTCGCTCTTTGGTCAAGATAAACATTCCCAGCTAGTTCCTACTGCATTTAGCCTTACAACATTTTCCTATGTGTTTCTGTGCTGATCCTATTTCGTGCTTTTAACTGTACAAATATATAACAATAAAGACAATCATTTTGCTAGCAATTGAATTACAAAATCTGTTCTGTTCTCCACTAATGAAACCTTTATCTTGTTCAAAATCTCCAGCAAATAGCAT
>NW_026067949.1:8581026-8622705 GCF_014885135.2 Alexandromys fortis
TTTCTGCAATGTGCCAGCTGACAGTAGAAACCAGTTAAGGGAAGCACGCCGAGGAGCAAAAGGACCAGAGCTAGTTCTTGAGTGCCATCTAGTGGCGATGATAAAATCTGACCAGGGTTTTGAATCCTCCCCTTTTCAACCAACACATCCATTATTTAATTCTTGAAAACTTCAAATAAAATAACAACATGTAAACAAGTTATTATATTGCAGTTTACTTTAAGTGTACTAGTCAGTCATCTCGCAATAATGTTGAATAAAATTATTTACAAAGAACCAAGTGATAAAAACAAGAGTAGACAACTGTAGGCCTATCTTCTCACTGAAGACAATAAGGTTGTATCTAACTTTACTGATTCTAATTAATTTAATATATGCACAAATGATGGAATAAACATAATAATTTACCTTTATTATGACTTTTTGTAAAAGTTTAACCTATTCCCAACACTGGCCTCATTGGATTCTGGTAAGGACCAAAGATTAAAGTCTGTTCATGCCTCCAAGTAGGAATAAGTGTTGTAGAGGTTGTGACATTAAAAGGTGGAACATGAAATCCTAGATAAACATTTTCATATATCATTGATGCTGTATGCTATAAGTCTCTGTGTGTGTGTGTGTGTGTGTGTTACACACTTGTGTCTCATACACCTGGGAAAATGAGGCAGAAAGATTTCTTGAGCCTAGGTCTTCAGTGCTAACCTAAGCAATGTAGTGAGTTTTTGTCTCAGAAAACAGTGAAAGTGAGGGAGGGAAAGGGACAGGAAGGGAAGGAAGGAGGGAGGGAGGGAGGGAGAGAGGGGGAGAGAAAGAGAGAGAGAACCCAGGGAATAACTGATAATGCAGGATGTGTGTGTAGATTCTCAGCTGCAGAAATCCCTCTGCTTAATGGAAAATAATTTCTCTTTTCCATTAAGTCCTTGAGCTAATTGTACAAGGCCTACTCACATTAAAGATGCTACTTTTCTTTACTGTAACTATTGATCTTTTCACTATTTCATTGAAATTTTACATAATCCTTCCCAGTCCCTCCCCTCCTGCTTTCTCCCCAACCCACCCTTTAGACAGGGTAAGGCTTCCCATGGAAAGTCAACAAAGTCTAGCACATCTCTTTGAGGCAGGGTCAAGGCCCTCCCCACTATACCTAGGCTGAGCAAGATAACCCTCCAAAGAAAATGAGCTCCAAAAAGACAGTTCAAGCAGTAGGGATTAATCCTAGTTACACTGTCAGTGACCCTACAGACTATCCCAGTCAAACAGCTGTCACCCACATTCAGAGGACCTAGTTTGGTCCTATGCTGTTCACCTGCTGTTAGTCCAGAGTAAAAAACGCTCCCATTAGCTCAGGTAAGTTTTTCAGTAGGTATCACCACTATGGTCTTGACCCCTTTGCTCATATTATCACTCCTTCCTCTCTTTGACTGGACTTTGGGAGGTCAGCCCAGTGCTTCACTGTGAATCACTGAATCTGCATCCATCAGTTGCTGGATGAAGGTTCTATGATGACAGTTAAGGTAGTCATCAAGCTGATTGCAGGAAAAGGCCAATTAAGGTACCCTTTCCACTATTGCTTAGGGTCTTAACTGGGGTCATCCTTGTGGATTCCTGGAAATTTCTCTGGTGCCAGGTTTCTTGCTAGCCCCATAATCGTCCCTTTGGCCAAAGTATCTCTTTCTTTGCTCTCCCTCTCTGTCCTTCCCCCATCTCGACCATTCCATTACCTCAAGTCCTCCTTCCCCCTCCCTTGTTTCCCCTCCGCTCCTTCCACTCTCCCTTCTCCCCCTACTTCCATGCTCCCAATTTTCTCAGGAGATCTTGGATTTTGTTGAATGCTTTTTCAGTATCAACGATATTATATTAATTTTTCTTTCAGTGTATTTATTTATTTTTAAAAATTTATTTATTATTTTATGTGCATTGATGTTTTGCCTGCATGTTTGTCTGATCTGGGAGTTATAGACAGATGTGAGCTGCCATGTGGGTGCTGGGAATTGAACCCAGGTCCTCTAGAAGAACAGTCAGAGTGCTCTTAACCACTGAGCCATCTCTCCAGCCCCCTTTCAGTGTATTTATATAGTGGATTACACTTAAGGGTTTTTTTTAATGTTGAACCATTCCTGCATTTCTGGAATGAAGCTGACTTGATCATGGTGAATAATTCTTTTGATGTTCTTGGATTCAGTTTGTCAGTAATTTATTGAGTATTGCATCAATGTTCATGAGGGAGACTTGTCTGTAATTCTCTTTCTTAGTTGAATCTTTGTGTGGTTTGGGTATCAGCCTAACTATAGTCTCATAAAAAGAATTTTGTAATGTTTTTTCTGTTGCTATTGTATGGAACAATTTGAAGAGTATAGGTATTAGCTCTTCTATGAAGTTCTGGTAGAATTCTGTGATGAAACCATTGGACTCTGGGCCTTTTTTTTATTTTTGGCGGGAGCCTTTTGATGACTGCTTCTATTTCCTTAGAGATTATAGATCTATTTAAATTGTTCATTTGAGCCAGGCAGTGTGTGATGTCCTTCTGTATATGTGTTGCTTTTACTGGTTGATAAATAAAGCTGTTTTGTCCAATGGTTTAGCAGAGCAAAGCCAGGTGGAAAATCTGAACATATATACAGAGGGAGAGTAGGTGGAGCCAAAGAGACACAATGTAGCTGCCAAGGAGACAAACACCAAATTCTTACCAGTAAAATACAGCCTTGTGCCAATATACAGATTAAATGAAATGGTTTCATTTAAGATGTAAGAGTTAGGTAATAAGAACACTGAGCTAAAAGGCCAAGCAGTGTTGTAATTAATAGTGTTTCTGTGTGATTATTGGGGTCTGAGTGCCTGGAAAACACTGTAGTCTCTGCCTATAGTGGTGACACAAGCTTTGATCCCAGCACTCAGGGAGGCAGAGGCAGCTGGATCTCTGTGAGTTTAAGGTCAGCCTGATCTACAGAGTGAGTTCCAGGACAGCCAGAGATAAACAGAGAAGCCCTGTCTCAAATAAATAAATAAATAAATAAATAAATAAATAAATAAATAAATAAATAGTTTATCTGGTCTGGTCTTGATTTAATTTTGTTTGTGGTACCTATCCAAAAAATTATCAATTTCTTTTAGATTTTACCAGTTTTGTGGATTATGACTTAATGATTCTCTGGATTCCCTCAGTGTCTGTGGTTATGTCCCCTTTGTTAATTTGGATATTCTTTCTTCATCTTTTAGTTAGTTTGGAAAAGGGTTTATCTGTCCTGTTGATTTTCTCAGAAAACCAACTCTTTGTTTAATCGAACCTTTGTATTGCGTATTGTTTTCTTCGCTTCTATTTTATTGATTTCAGCCCTTAATTTGATTTTTTACAACTGTCTACTCATCCTGGGTGAGTTTGCTTCTTTATGCTCTAGAGTTTTCAGGTGTGAGATTTCTTCACTTTCTTTATGTAAGCACTTAGTATCATGAACACTTAGTATTGCTTTCAAAGTGCCCAGCAGGTCTGAGTATGTTGGGAAATCATTTTCACTGAATTCTAGGATATCTTTAATTTCTTTCTTTATTTCGTCCACAACCCAGGGGTGATTTAATTGAGCGCTGTTCAATTTTCATGAGTTTGTAGTTTTTCTTTGATTAGTGTTGTTGTTTAATTCTAACTTTAAGCCATGGTGATCTGATAAGATACAGGAGGTTATTCCAATTTTTCGTATCTGTTGAAGTTTGCTTTGTTACCGAGTATGCATTCAATTTTAGAGAAGGTTCCATGATGTACTGAGAAGAATCTTTTGTATTTGAGTGAAATGTTCTGTAGATGCCTGTTAAGTCCTTTTGAGTCATGCTATCTGTTCTCTTATTTCTCTTTTAAGTTTTTGTCTGCTTGACATGTCCATTGGTAGGAGTAGGATGTTGAAGTCTGCTACTGTTAGTGTTTGGGGCTTGATGTGCAATTTAAGCTTTAGCAATGTTTCTTTTACATATGTGGGTGCCCTTGCATTTGGCGTATAGATGTACAGAATTGAGTCTTCATCTTGATGGATTTTTCCTGTGATGAGTATAAAGTGTCCTTCTTCTCTTTTTATCCATTTTTAGTTTGAAGTCTATTTTGTTAGATATTAGGATAGGTATTCCTGCATGTTTCTTAGACCCATTTGATTGGTAAATCTTTTCTTAACACTTTATTCGAGGTAATGTCTGTCTTTGAGGTTGAGGTGTGTTTCTTACAAAAGGATGGATCCTGTTTTCAAAACCATTTTATCAGCCTGTATCATTGTATAGGTGAATTGAGTCCATTGATATTAAGAGATATTAATGACCAGTGATATTAATTCCTATTTTTCCAGTGATAGTCTTTGTGTGTTTTCCTTCTTCGTGGTTTGCAGGTGTCAGATTATCTGCTGCCTGTGTTTTTGTGGGTGCAGGTCATTTCCTTGGATTGGGGTTTTCCTTCTAGTACTTTCTGTAAGGCTGGGTTTGTCGATAGGTATTGTTTAAATCTGCTTTTGTCATGGAATATCTTATTTTCTCCATCAATGGTGACTGAAAGCTTTGCCATATATAGTAGTCTGGGCTTGCATCCATGGTCTCTTAGTGTCTGCCGCACATCTGTTCAGGACCTTCTTGCCTTTAGGGTTTCCATTGAGAAGTCATATATAATTCTCATAGCTCTGCCTTTATATGTTACTTGGCCTTTTTCCTTTTCAGCTCTTAATAGTTTTTCTTTATTCGGTGTATTTACTGTTGGTTACTACATAGTAAGGGAACTTTTTTGGGGGGAGGGGTTCCAGTCTATTTGGTGTTCTGTAAGCTTCCTGTACCTTTCTTGTAATATTTTCCCTTAGGTTAGGAATTTTTCTTCTAAGATTTCATTGATTTTTTCTATTCATTTGAGTTGGAGTTCTTTTCCTTATTCTACCCCTATTACTTTTAGGTTTTGTCTTTTCATCATGTCCCAGATTTCCTGGATGTTTTGTGTTAATATTTTGCTAAATTTAGTTTTTTCTTTGACTGATACATCTATTTTCTTTATCGTATCTCCAACTCCTAAGGTTCTCCCTTCCATCTCTTATATTCTGCTGGTTATGCTTGCATTTGTAGTTCCTGTACATTTATCGAGATTTTCCATTTCAAAAATTTCTCTCAGTTTGTGTTTTCTTTATTTCAGTTTTCAAGTCTTGAACTGTTTGCTTTAGCTGTTTGATTTTTTTCTTGGTTTTCTTGACTTTCTTTAAGAGATTTATTGATTCTTTCATTTTTTTGTTTGTTTTTTCCTCCATTTATTTAAGGGAGTTTTTTATTTATTTCATTTTTAAGGTTCTCTACCATCTTTATAAAGTTATATTTAAGATGTTTTATTTCTATTTATTCTGGGATAGGATGGTAAGATCTTCCTGTTGTATGACCACTGGGTTTTGTCATTGCCATGTTATTTTTTAGGTTGTTGAATGTATCTGCATTGGTGCCTACCCATCTCTTCCTCCAACTGGTCAGTTGATGTAAGCAGTGTCTTTGCCTCTTGGTCCAATCCTTGTAGTCAGTGTCTTTGTCTCAGGGATTCTCTCTTGCATTGGTCCTTGCAGTTGCTGTCTGTGTCTTAGGGAGCTGCTCCTGGTCCACTCTGTGCAGTCAGTGTTTGTGTCTCAGAGAACTTCTGAGGTTTCTGTGGGTGGTTGGGCTTGGGAATGGGTCTGATCTATGGAGGATGAGTGCTGAAACAGCCTGCCTACTGGCTGGCTATTGAAGCTGAGGCAGGTGGTGGGGAGAAGGGTTTTGCCCCGAGGGCCTAGGGCTTAGAGACTGGGCTGTCCAGTTGGGGGAGTATTTTACTTAGCTCTTGGTCTACTCTGTGCATTCAGAGATCCTATGAGATTGCAGGAGATGAAACTATGTATTTACATATAAACCTCATTGAAACAGCCTCATAGAAACATCTAGAATAATGTTTGATCAAATATTTTTACAGGAAGTTCAATGAAGTCTTACGAAAAAAGTATCAACACATCCAAAAAGTGCACAGAGGAACATATTGAGGGTTTGAAAGCACAGGGAGAAGGTTTGGAAACCTGCTCATTATGCACTTGTATAAAATGATTGGATCTGCTGGATCATAAAGATGAAGCAATACAACAGCCCAAAGCAGCAAACCTGCTCATGCCTTGGGAATCAACGAAAACAAATGGGTTTATGCTACTTAAGTGAATGAAATAGATTAACATACCCCAACCCTTTAATAACTATCGCCTTAGTTAGGGTTTCTATTGCTGTGATAAAACACCATGACTACAGCCATGTGGGGCAGAAATGGTTTGCTTTGTTTGCATGTCTATATCATAGTCCAACATTGAAGAAAGTCATGACACAGACTTAAGGACGGGACCTGGAGGTAGTAGCTGATGGTCATGGAGGAGTGCTGCTTACTGTATTCCTTCTTGTGACTTGCTCAACTCGACTTCTTATAGTATCCGGGCCCACCAACCCAAGGGTAGTGATGGTATCAACTGTGAACTAGGCTCTCCTACATAAATTATTTTATTAAGAAATTCTTAAGAAAATGCCCTTCAAGGTTTGCCTACAGCCTAATTTTATGGATGTATTTTTCAGTTAATGGCCCCTTCTCTTAGAGGACTACAGTTTGTATGAATTTGACAAAAAACTAGCCAACAAAAATATGCCACACAAATTGAAAAAAAAATCCACTGAATGATGTACACCTCTCTCCCATTTTAGTGGTAGGTCAGGCAAACTGAAACAACTTAAATTTCACCTGAAAAGAGATATTTCAACATACTGAGAACTACTCTTTTCCTAAATATTTTTCCAAGGAAAAGATCTTTAATGTTGGACTTGGCCTGTTGCCTGCATCCTGACATGAAGATGCCTTAGTATCGGGTCTAACATCATTCCTATCAGTTGGTCCAGTTTGTATGTCGTGAGTGCAGTAGTCTGGTGTAAGGGAAAGACTGTACCTCTGCAAACTGGTGTGTGCCTACGGGCCTGCAGAGTCGGCCGGCCTTAGCGGTAGGATAGCAAAGTGCACTCCTGGTTTTGTAAGTGAGAACTGAATTGCCTCTGGTACTCTTTATTAGTAGACCTGGAGGAGAAAAGAGTTGTCCAGATCAAGAGCCATATATAAAATACAGGAGTAATGGTGCCATCAATTTTCTCAAGCAATGAAACCACACCTGGGGTGACTTCGCTATGCTTATAACGTCTGCGGCTGTTCTTCAAGATTATTTTCTCTATGAAATAGGTTAGTCAAGTGGGGAAGTCATTGGATTTACTACCCGTTCCTATTCATGTCCCTGTATTTAAAAATAAGTCTACAAACATAACTTTGATCTTTTTCTGGATATTTATCTCTGATACCTTTCTGAAATACATAATGAATTTGGCTCACCGTTTCCCTAGGGAAATCTGGCTATGGTAGTTTCAGCTAGGCCTTTCTATTGTAATAGCCTTTATCCCACCATTATTTCTCTAAGGAATCTGAAATAGCTTCAAGGATTCAGGATTCAATGGAGCTGCTGTGGGATAGGTCTGAGCCATAGCCCCATGGATCACATGACTTTATTAGCCTCCATTTAACCTCATTCACCAAAGTGACAAATGTTTCCTAGAATTAGTGTCAGTTCAAATTCAATGTCCAGTGATCTATGAAAAGTATCATTATTGCCTTAATCCCAGGGTAAAGTCACCTCTGAAAAAAGCCTTTTTCCTCTCTGGATTCAGAGAGGGATTAACACGCAAACATAGCCCAACTATCAAGGTCCTTCCTTTAAGGGATTCAAGCTATGTCTCTTTAAGGAGCTCTGGGTTTGTGGACCGGTTCAGATGTTGAGACTTGACTGGGCACTCTGGTACTGTGGCGATTTGGGTGACACACAGGGGCTTTTCTGTTTACTTGGCCCATAAGCTTTCCTAATAACACAGATAGGTAGGAATTTAATAGACTTCCCATCTATCTGTTGGACACGACGAGCTAGCCAATATCATAGGTGTCCATGATTCATACTCTTCTCGTCACTGCTCAAGTTAGACCATGCATTATGTTGACTATACCCTCTTGTCTTTGGTAGACAAGTCTCATCTCTTTGCCCTGGAATCCCGGGACTCACTTATTCTCATTGCATTTACAGACCTCAGATCAGTGATAGGAATCGCCACTGTCATTTCTGACTTACAGAAAGAATTGACTACAAAGTTCTTCAAGGACCCTGGGATTCTGGCCTCAAGACTATTTCTCCCAGTTGTGGTGATGAAACGTGTCTTTTCCAAGTGTGGGGTGGATCAGGTCTTGCAGAATAAATAAATCCATTATACTACAAATACTGTAGAATAAGATAGTCAGAGGCTTCTGATATTTCTGTCTTTAGCTACTTTATTTACAGCATACTAAAGCAGTTCTGGTATTTCAATTGCATTTAATGCATTTAAAAGCTCATGTTTTAAACAACCTAGAAGTTCCCGAATGAGAATTCTTCTAAGAATCCAATCTAGCATATCCAAGTCAATAAATTCAGTTTGATCCAATGCTATGTTCATGTCCTTATTATTATGTATCCTGAGTATCCATTCCCCTACACATTCCTTAGACTTTAGCCTGTGCAAATAATAAAGCTCATGTACGTTCTTGGTGAGTGGCATAACTCCTCATGGGTCACATTTCATACCTTATCTGTCAGTACCTGGTGGGAAATCTAGTCTTTGGTCTAGAAAAAGAGAAAGGAAGTAGAGCTCTTGAGGAGAAGCTGAGGAAACTGACAGGTAGCTTCTTCAGAGAAATTTCCTCAGGTGAATCACGGCTCATTTTCCCAGGTGGGGTGAATTGTAATTTCAATTGGAATACTGGTTTTGATAATCTGGCTTTATCAAGATAACCAGTCCATTTATCAAAATCCTATTCTTTTTTTTTTAAGATTTATACAGTGTATAAAAAAGATGTGCACAGTGTCCTGTCTGCATATATGCATCCAGGCCAGAAGAGGGCACAAGATCTCATTACAGATGTTTGTGCGCCACCAGGTGGTTGCTGGGAATTGAACTGAGGATCTCTAGAAAGAGCAGGCATTGCTCTTAACTGATGAGCTATCTCTCCAGCTACTCTTTTCTTGTTTAAGGCTGTGTTTTACTATGTATGCCGGGGTGGCCTTGAACTCTCAATCCTTCTTTCTGTATTAGCCTGTCTATTGCTGGGACTATGGTATTGCAGCTCTGTGCCCTGCTCCTATTCGTTTCCAGTCAATGTCATCATGTTTATGTTTTACCCGAATGACTGGGATTTTAACTTCCTTTGGAGCTCACCTATTTGCCACTTGGCTTTTTAGAAATCTCATTCTTGCAGATGCATAAAATAAAGGGTTCTTTGTTAAGAAGGATGGATGATTTCAGGTTACCTATGTGGAACTTGAGTTGATAGACTCAACTTCTCTAGAGCAGGTTTGAGCACCTCTCTGAGTTCATCAGATTCCTTAGCTTGACTGCAGCATTTTAAGGTATCAAACACATGCTCGCAGAACTTTGCCTTTTATAATAAAGTCAATATTCATTATTCATAGATACTGTAAATGCTGATTCATCTACTCACTAAATTGTCTTTTTACCTTCAAAAGTTACACTTACAGCACTTTTGTAACCATTCACCAACTTGCATAGACCAGCAGAAATTTTTATCTGATGTAGACATTCCCAGTTGAAACTGAACAAGGTGACATTCTGCCACCTTGTTTTAGATGTTATATAGACATGACCAGACTATAGCAATGGGAGGGGGCAGTGTGGCATAGAACAAAATACTTCATCTATGGGGCCAGTTGGGTAGAATTTAAATCCCAATTCTAGTCCCTACCTGTGCAGGAGCTTCAAGTAAGGCACTGATGCTCACTTATAAGATAAAAAGAATAGGATCTGACAGGTAAATGACATTTATGACTTAAAATTGCAATCTGTGTGAGATATAGTGAGATATAGATACATTGTGTTGGAATGAATATATCTGCTCTATTATTCTGTGTTTCACAATTACTAATACAGTGTTCACATATTTCTGTGAATAATGAGAGCTAAATGTATTTTTCTGGGATCAGTCAATTATGATTTTATGTAAATCTCTATTGCCCTATTAGAGTAATGGACCACCAGGACTTTCTTTATTACATAAAATAGAAATATTGGTGGATTTAATTATATTAGAGTCTCTATTTAACTGTTTCAAAATGAGTTCAAAACTGTATTCCTTAGAATTCTATTCTAGGGCTGGAGAGATGGCTCAGAGGTTAAGAGCATTGCTTGCTCTTCCAAAGGTCCTGAGTTCAATTCCCAGCAACCACGTGGTGGCTCACAACCATCTGTAATGGGGTCTGGTGCCCTCTTCTGGCCTGCAGGCATACACACAGACAGAATATTGTATACATAATAAATAAATATTAAAAAAAGAATTCTATTCTAGATCATCTTTACCACCCTTGGTGCTTAAATATCCACACAATTTTTCAAAGTCAATCTGGAATTTGGGAGGAAGGTGTTGCAGAAGGGAGAAGGAGGAGGAATGGAGAGAGAAAGGGAAGAGTTCATGGAACTGGTTGCAATTGTTGAGGATTGAGAGGTCTGAAAACTGGAGTGGTGGACTATCTAGAAAATCGGGCAAGATTTAATTCTGTAAGTCTGAGACAAAATTTCTTCTTCAGAAAAGCTTCCATTGTCACAATGCCTTTAAACTGACTTAATAAAATCCAAATCATTTAGAAAAATCTGAAACCAGACTAATTTTAACAGTTGTAAAACATATCTATTTCTCTGCCCTTAACAGCCCTTCTTTCTTCTTTATACACATCACCTTCATTGAAACAGCCAGATCAGTATGTTTGATTGAATAATTGGGGACTGTAGGCTAGGAAACTGAACATTACTTCTAACATAGTGGGCTACACAAAATGTAAACTTGACCACATTGGTCCCCATGCTCATTTTACTACTCAATATTTTAAGCTGTAGTGTGTGTGTTTGTGTGTGTGTGTGTGTGTGTGCGTGCGTGCGTGCGTGTGTGTGTGTGTGTGTGTTTCAACATTACCACATCTTAAAGAATTTTAGGGATGCTGAGATTTGAATTTGTAATTTTAGACAGATATTTTTCTTCTCATTATATTTTTGTTTGCTTATTTTGTTTTGGTTTTGGTTTTACTAGAGAGGCTGTCTCCATGTTTGGCTGTCCTGTAATTCCGTCTGTAGACCAAACCAGCCTCAAAATCAGAGATTCACCTGCCTCTGTCTGCCAAGGGCCATGACTAAAGGAGCGCACCACTAGAGCCCAGTGTCTTCTCATTATCGTAGGAAGCATCTACACTTAGCAGGTGGGCTATAGACAAAAGAGAAGCTGAACATATTTGGCCTGCAGACCATAGTCTTTCTGTTCATGAACTGAAATGCCCATGGGATATACATTTGTTCCTTTAGGAATACATGGTTGCTTACAGACAATAAAGTCACACTCACTGTTTACAACTTATACTTCATAAAAAAGTATTGCTTCACAGTCACATGCTTTATATCAAACAATGACACTCAAATAGTCCTGTGTTTGTGATTCTGAACCTGGGATGTGACTTACTTCGCCCAGGATTAATGTTAGAAAAAAGCAAGAGGCTTGTTAAAAGATTTAAGACATTGATGGATATCCTTTGTGAAATTTTTTTCTCAGAAGTCAGTCGCCATGTCAGAAGATTTACTGTCCCAGGGGTACCACGCTGTGAGGAGCCCCGAGCCCAGCATGTGATGTGACACAAGGAATAGGACCCAGGCAACCAACTTTGAACCTAATGCAGCCCAGTGAAAGAGCTCAGCTGATGTCCTGTGGGCAAGAATAGCACCACTCAGTCCAGCCCAATTCCTAAGGCACAGAACTGTGGGGACCAACACGTCATCACCGTTTTATGATACTAGTTTATTTTTGTCAGGCCGATATTTTACATATATATATAAAATTAAAACTCAACAGTGTTTTTGCTGCTGTTTAGATCATACAGTTTTTACTGCACTTTGTATGCCACTAGGTTTTATGATGGCTTATGCTAGTAGCTGGTAGCAAAAGACTCTGGATTTGGTATCATAGATTTATTTCTAATCATGAGAAGAGTTAGAAATAAATGAGTAATGCCTCGTTGTTGTCTTGATCTTTCACATCGGTTCCAATGTTCATCTTGAACTAGTTGTTAGTAATGTCTGGGCTACATTTTTCTCAGCTTTAAGATAATGAGTCTATACTATTTAGAGAAAACCATCATATACACACACACAAAAGTGTTTCCATGGTGATTCTAAATCTTGTCATATTGAAGATGAATATTAACTTTCACAGCCCAACTCACAGTGTTTCAGCATTCATTTCTGAGCTCGAATAGGTCAGTCATCAATATTCTCATACAAATCTGTGCTGCTGCTGCTGGCCCTTTCTCTGATTTTCCTTCTTCTGGGCGAGTGATGCATTAATGTGCTACAATTTTGGTGGTGTTTAGAGGTCCAGGTTTAGGTAGCCATCTCCAATATTGCAGTTAAATTCTTCAGACTATTTTTTAATTAATTATTTTCATTCCTTTTACATCCCGGTCTTCATTTACCCTCCTTCCTTTTCTCTCTCCCTTCCACCTCCCCTCATGGCTAAGCCATTAAAGGCTAGCTTCAGGGACTTCATATCCAGAGAAAACCTACTTACCATTCATGTTCAGTTTCAAAAGGCAACACATTACATCTCTTCACATGACCCAGAAGCAGAATGATATTCCACCAGCCTTGCTACTTACAACATTTGGTGTGGAATAGTATTTTAAGGTGTGTTACATTTCTTCCTACTGTTTTTGTTTACAGTGCAAAAACAAGTTCCATTTGTTTGATTTTAATAAAATTAACCTCTGGTCAGGAGGCTGAGTCAGCACCTAGCTGACAGGAAGTGGTAGGGGGAACCATGTGTAGAGTGTTCTTAAGTGGGAACTAATTGGATGGTCTCTGGTTTTGGGGAGAGAAGGTGAGCTACTTGTGAGTCAGTCTCGCTTAGTGATCAGAATTTCACCTCAGCCTCTGAATCCTGAGTTCTATAGAGGGGTAGAGATCTAGATAAAGTTTCACTTAGTGGCTTTGAGAGCTCTGGTGCGCGAACAAACAGAATTCCCGCCAGCCTTGGCCCTTGCCGCTGAACCACTGCTACCTTAGAAGGCTTGAAGTTAGCCGCAGAATATGGGAAGATAAATGATTTATCCGGCACTGATATGATACCGGTAATAAATACTATCAGTATGGTAATTAATATCGTGTCATAGCAGCCTTGGTGGGTTTTGCGCTAAATATGACAAGGGGGTGATAGGATGCAGGCCTTGGAAAGGTACACTAAAGAAAGACAAATGATTACAGACAGAGGAATTTAGAGCATAATTTACCACACCATTGCACTGAGAAACTGAAGAGAAACGGCAAGCTAAGGAAAAACTGCTTGTGGCAACACAGGTACCGGCTTCCTACAGCTAGAAAGGTTGAATGGTCACGCCCACCTCTGACTGGGCTGCAAGCTTTAGGCTTGACTTTCACAAACTGAGAAGTGGGTGGAGCCAGCCTGTAGAGTAGCATGGAGGACCCG
Source organism: Alexandromys fortis (assembly GCF_014885135.2). Lineage (NCBI taxonomy): Eukaryota > Metazoa > Chordata > Mammalia > Rodentia > Cricetidae > Alexandromys > Alexandromys fortis. The sequence goes on from NW_026067949.1 coordinate 8,594,624, forward strand.
GCTGTAGTTTAGCACTCTAACGTTTGCACAGACACTCGAAAGCAGCTAAAAAAGCTGGGCAGTGGTGTTGCATGCTTTTAATCCCAGTACTCATGAGGCCTAGACAGGAGGCAGGCGGTATCTGTGAGTTCAAGGCTAGCCTAATGGACCAAGAGAGCGCCAGGACAAGCTGCAAAGCGACAATGAAACCCTGCCTCAAAAAAAAAAAAAAAAAAAAAAAAAAAACAACAACAACAACAAAACCCAACACTACCACCACCACCACCACCACCAAACAAACCAATTAACAAGAAAAAAAAAAAAAGGCTAAAAGATATGCCCTAAAAAAGGTCTAGGTTGCCGGGGAGGTAGAGGCAGGCAGATTTCTCTAGTTTGAGACCATACTGGTCTATAAGAGCTAGTTCCAAAGCTACAGAGAAACGCTGTCTCGAAAAACCAGAAATAGAAAGAGAGCGAGCACACAAGAGAAATCTAGGTAGGTAGAAAAAACTCTTAACAGGTTCCAGTGTGTTTCACAATGTGCATAGGGCTCAAGAAAGAAAGAAAATAAAGAGATTAAAAGTAGTAAGTTTTTTAAGTGACAGTAAGAATAAAAGAAAAAAAGTCACACAAGGAGTCTGGCTCCTGTACAGAACTGTGTTGCTTTTAAATATTTTTGATTGTTAATGGACACGAGGCAGCTGCTGAAAGACATGGGATTGTGGACTGGAATGCAAAATTGAATCAACCTAATTACTTTAGGGCTACCTTAACTTTAAAAATGAAGCCAAATGTATTTGTCAAATGGGAAAAAAATATGTGTTGGAGAAGAGGTTTTACTTTTGTTTCCACAGGAAATGAGAGGCTGTGGACTCCTTCCAGGTTAATATAGTTTGATCAGGAAAGACCTCCTCAATCTCAACAAGTGATCTATATCAGCAAAGGGTACTGCTGGTCTTCCAAGGACTTGAACATTATCTCAATTTTCTCTCTGATGCCTTCACCCACAGGCCACAGGAAGCAGTCTGGAGAACATGACACCCTCATTCCCAAGAGATGGTGTGGGTGGTCTTTGTTTATTTGGTGGATTATGGATGTTTGTTATAATTTAAGGGAATATAGAAATATAGAATAAAAAGACAACTATTAATCTCAATTATTTTGTATTTGTATGGACTTTTGTATATTGATACAAATTGAGGTCATTTTTGTTACAACACATTGTATCTATGTTTCTACTCCAAGAGTTTTGTATATTGATACAAATTTAAGGTTATTTTTGTTACATCCCTGTATATATGTTTCTCTTCTTGTTTAAGTTATTATACCTATGCAGTTCATTTAAAAATGTAAGGTAAATTCTAGTTTATGAAAGCTATTATCACAATCTATTTAGGATAATCAAGAAACATAGGTAGTAGTTAGTCATCTACAACAACCAAATTTGCAGATATGTTAGTCATGTTTTCTAGATCATACAGAGATCTATTTTAGAAACATAAATGTTCAAACACTTCAAAGACTTATAGAATACTGCATTTAAAATGTTTTGTTAAGGTAGGGTTTTTCATGACAATGAGATACATCTGCTCTTGGTAGTAACAATTTACTTCAGAGAAAATGGTGAGCATTGAAGGAACTCTGTAGGAGCCTGCTTTCATTGTGGCAAGGTTAGCCATTTGGATAAGAAACTGCTTCTGCCTTGACTACTTCACAGTATGTTTTACAAACTGGACGTGCAAGGATCCACAGGAAACTGATTGCTAAAAATGTAAAAACAAGGTGGAACAGTTCTTCAGAGTTCCTTATTCATGGATGGGTCTGCCAGACATTCTGAAAAACACAGAGGAAAGTGACTGTGTAATTTTGCCAAGATAAGGTAGAACGATCTTTTTGATGTAGGAAGCCCTTCTGTATATGCATTGCTTTTGTTGGTTAACGAATTAAAAAAACTGCCTTGACCTGTTGATAGGGCAGAATAGAACTAGGTGGGGGAAAATTATACTGAATGCTGGGATAAAGAAAGTGGAGTCAGGAGACCCCATGTAGCTCCACCTGAGACAGACACTAACCTTGCTGGTAAGCCACAGCCACGTGGTGATACACATATAAATAGAAATGGGTTAAATTAAGATGTAAAAGTTAGACAATAAGAATCTAGAGCTAATGAGCCAAGCAGTGATTTAATAAATACAGTTTCTGTGTGGTTATTTCAGGAGTCTGCGTGGCCAGGAAATGAACAAACAGCCTTCCTACAACATCTTTCAACTTTCCTGCTTCACTGAAAAGTCTGCCATTCTGAAGGCTGAATATGGATGTTCCAATGTTTCAGAAGAACTTTGGGTGACTTTCCAGGCAGCCAGATGTCTCTGTCATTTCTAGAGTCTTGGACGTTGCATGCAATGCACTTCCTGTTTATGTAGGTAACATTAGTTCCTTCTGGGGCCTTGGATGGAGTTGAAGACTAGATAGAGTTGAAATTTTCTTTAATTAGGAAAGAAAGTAAATTAGGTCACTGAGACGGAATGGATGGTGGAGTTTCCCCCCTGAATTTGCTAAATACCAATAGACTGAATATTGTAAATGTAATTCTCAACTTTTTATTTTACATAGTTTTATTAAGTTAAAGTTAAAACCTTTTATTTTTATTTAAACAAAAATGGAAAAATGTTGTGGAATATTATTTCAGGATGTGTTACATTTCTTTATGCTGTAGAATATTTGTTTAATTATGCAAAGATGTGTTGCATTCTTTTTTATTGCATTTGTTTAACTCTGTGAAGCTATATTACTTTGCCTGTCTAAAACACTTCCTGGTTTAATAAAGAGCTGAATGGCCAACATGAAGACAAAAGAAAGGATAGACAGAGCTGGCATGCATAGAGAATAATTAGAAAGAGAAAAAGAGAGAGGGGAACAAGAACGAGGAGAGGAAGACATCAGGGGCCAGTTACCCAGCTACTCAGCCAGCCATGGAATAAGAGTGAAAGTAAGATATATAGAAGTAAGAAAAGGAAAAATCACAGAGGCAAAAAGTAGATGGGATAATTTAAGAAAAATTGGCAAGAAACAAGCCAAGATAAGGCCAGTCATTCATAATTCATAAGCCACCACATGTGATTTATTTGGGTGCTGTGTGGTGGGCCCACCAAAGAGCAAAGAGCCCCACAGAGTAAAAGAGTGAAAAACAACTACATTCTTTTATATGCTTCCATTTGAGTGCTTATCTCATTGAGTTTACTTGTTTGTGACAAATTAATTTCTTCTTGGCTCTTTGTGGATAAGAACATTCTGTAAGTCATCTTGGTATGCTCAGAGCACTTATGCTGGTTCTTGACCTAGGGAGAACTATATCCTATAAAAAACAAAACAAAAATTGTTATTCTCAACAAATTCTTTAGAGGATCTTGAAAAGAAAAATTTGGGTTAATTGTCAAGTTCTGGGAGAGGTAGTTGCTCCATTTGTTATCAGTCTCTGCATAATGAGAAAGTGCAGGGCTTGACTCAAATCCTGGGTAGTGTTGTCTGTTAAACTGGATCATCTTAGCTAGCCACGTCGAAATTGATCTGATCAGTTTGTAGTTCAAAGCTGATCTTTAGGCGGTGTTTTTCAGCTTAGTGGTGTCATTATAGTTCTGAAGCAATCATCGTTGTGGGGCCACATCATCCTTTTGGAGACTTCAAAGGTCACTGTTAGATGTGCCTATGGTTCACTGCAGAAAACTGATACTCAAACCTGAAATCATGTACAGGAAGATAGGTGAAACTTTTTCCTAGAATTAGTTACTACTCTATATGACCTTTAATATCACGACAAAATTTAATATATATATGTACATTTATATATATATCATTATTACAAAAGTTATAGCTTAAGAAAAGCTGTTAAAGAGTCAATATAAAATCAAAGGATTATGAGATTAGTGGCACCGAGGAAGTAAGATGTAGAAAATGAAGTAACCCTGCAGCCACGTGGCAATACAAAGATTAATACAAATGGGTTAATTTAAATGTAAGAGCTAGCTAATAGTAAGCCTGAGCCGTTTGACAAACATGTATAATCAATGTTAAGCCTCTGAGTGGTTATTTGGCAACTAGTTGTGGTACAGAAATGTCCAGTTACAAGAATGGGTTCTGAATTCTGCTCTGGTTTCTTGTTATCTTTCTTTTCTTATTTTTTCAACCTTAATAAACTCTGCTGCCTGAAAGTTCTGCATGAAAATTTGACTAAAACTGAAAAGCACCTGTACACCTTATGGATGGGCCACCTGCAGTTACCAGCTTATCTCCCCATGCCTTACCATCATACCCACCATATGTATTCAACATACTATCGTAAGGTATGTTGAGTAATCTTATTTTTTAAAGGCATGGTAAATCCACATTATGCAGTAATCTAGAATAAGTAGTGTTAGTATTCAGGCGTCTGTACTGGCCTGTCCTTGAGGTCCTGACAGGATACGCCCTCAGCTGTCGTCACTAGGAACACCTGCGCACTGCTAAGTTCCCTGTTAAAAGGTGGGCCTTTCCCACCTCCTATCTCTTCCTTTCTCTCTCTTTCTGCCTGTCTTTCTCTCTCTTCTACTGCTCCTTTCCCCAAAGGCTGGTCTCCCCTCTCCCCTTCCCCATTCACTTTGTTCCAATAAAAAACCTGTCCACCTGAGCTCTGTCGCTTGGCATCTTTCTCTCTCTCTCTCTCTTTTTTTAATCACAAGTAGCCTTTGAGGTTTTTATTTTTAGACTTGGGATAACCATTTAGAAAGTGTCTCAGACTGTTCAAACTGCTTTTGAAAAGGTACCATAAACTGGGTAGTTTACAAATGTAAGATTTATTTCTCATCATTTCCCCCTCATTATCAGGCTAAGACGTCTAAAATTAAGGCAACAGTCAATAGATTCAGTGTTGGGTGATGCCTTTCTTTTTTCGTTCCTAGACGGTGCCATTTCACAACATCCTTACATGGGGGAAAAGGTGAGCAGTCGCTCCCAGAAATCCTATTGATGGTAGCCGGCCGCTGTGTATTAAACATTTCCCCAGGATCTCAATTCCTTATATCATCACTTTGGAGGTTTTCAAAAGCCCACAGCTGGCCCTGTGTGACCCCTCCCCAACACCCCGTGGATAAGGATGTAGCTCTATAGCTAAGGCAGGAGTGTGGGAGGACAGTAAATGTTCCTGAGACGCTACGAGAAAAGCACATAGATGGGGAGAGATGTACTGGAGAACTAGAGAGAATCAGAGTCTCTTCTCTGAAAACAAGAACTTAAACTTCCTTTAAGGTCTCCCAGGGGCTCCTTTACCACCAAAATTGTTACCAGATCTCTTCCAGGACATTAACCCTCAGAACCGCAACTCGTTGCCCGGCAACCTTCCTAACGCTTCTGTGGTCTCCCTATGATTGGCTCAGAACGGGCACCGCGCATGACGTCACTGCGCAGCGCCGGAAGTGTCTGCTCCCCGAAGTGGGATTCCCGGGCCAAGGCTGCCGACTCCGGAGCCGCTGGCTTTGGGCGGAGAGCCGGACTGAAGCCCCACCTGGGGCGGCGGGAGCGCGGGAAAGACGGGACCGGCGGTAGGCGCGGGCCACAGGGCGGGGTCTCGGCGTGGCGACCTTCCAGGTTGGCGTCCCGTTGCTAGGGCCGCCAGAGGAACTTGGCTTAGAGTATTCTAACTGGAGTCTATTCGCTGTGTCTCCCTATTTTCATTTTTTTTTTCTTACAGCGGTGTCTACACACTTCCTCCTTTTCAACTTCAACAACATCCTAGAGCTAAATTAGGTGCTTGCAAATGGGTGGATTTGGTGATGGGATATTCGTGCAGATGGAAAGCAGCTTTTACTTCTTGATGAAGAAGGGAGTGGGGTCTTCCGTTTTGGAGTTTGAAGGACCTTTGCAGATGGAACGCAGCTTCTTTAGCAGAGCGCCTTTTGAACTTTTTTTTTTTTTTTAATTTTCTAGATTTCTAATTAGAGAGTAGAAGAAAGGTGACAGACGATTAGTGTAGTGGTCTTAAACTGGGGGAGGTGGGTACTGAAATCTGGTATTTGTAAAACAAAGAAGGTGTGGTTTCCTAGCCTTACAGGTACCACCAGTCCCTTTTAGATAGCTGCCCAAAGAAACCTAGGGGATTTGTATCCTTTTTGTTGTTTCTCCTTCTGCCATTGTGACCTAATGCAGGCATTCCACAGTTAGTGCGTTTCTGTATTCTGATGTCCACTTAGAATTCTGAGACAGAAACGCGGGGAGTCTTGGATAGTATTTATACAAAGCGTTTTCACGTCTTCATATTGTCTTATCACTACCTCTTTACCACGCACCTAAAGTCATTTGAAGAAAAAGCAGTCTAAAGGCTAAGAAAGCGTTTTCTTTCACAGACAACGTGAGTCCGAGCTTGTCAGTGGTGTTCTTCGAGGTGGACATTTTTTTTCGGTGGTGGCGCATGCCTTTAATCCCAGCACTTGGGAGGCAGAGGCAGGCGGATCTCTGTGAGTTCGAGGCCAGCGTGGTCTACAAGAGCTAGTTCCAGGACAGGCTCCAAAACCACAGAAACCCTGTCTCGAAAAACCAAAAAATAAATAAATAAAAAAACAGGCATATTTACTTTGCCCTTTTAAAATAAAGAGTAATACCTTTAGCAACAAAATATTTTTTTAAATATTTGTGTATTTATGTACATGAGTTCTGTCATATACATCATAAACTCTTTTGTCATATTCGTATACTTCTGTATGCCAGAGAAAGAGATCGGATTTCATTATAGGTAGTTGTTAGCCACCATGTGGTTGCTGGAAATTGAACACAGGACCCCTGGAAGAGCAGCCCCTGCTCTTAACTACTGAGTCATCTCTGTCTAGCCTTTTCATCCAGTAAGGCTTCCCCCAGCAGCTAATGGGAACATATCCAGAGACCCACAACCAAGCATTAGGGGTGCTCTGGGAGCCCAACAAAGAGTCAGGGAAAGGATTGTAGGAGCCAGAGGGACACCAGGGGAACGTGGTCCCCAGAATCAGCTAAGCAGAGCTCATAAGGGCTGACAGAGACTGAAGCAGCAATCACACTAGGGTCTACGCATGTTTGTTGTTGTTTAGCTTTAGGTTTTTGTGGAACTCCAAAAAGTGGGAGAGGTGGTGTCTCTGACTCTTTTGCCCGTTCTTGGGACCCTTTCCTTCCTACTGGGTTGCCTCATCAGCCTTTATGTGAGACTTTATATGTAGTCTTATTACATCTTTGTATGCCATGTTTGGTTGATATCCCTGGAAGGCCTGCTCTTTTCTGATGGGAAACAGAGGAGCAGTGGATGTGAGGAAAGTGGAGGTGGGGGTGGGGGTGGTTCAGAACCAGTAGTAAGGAGGGGAGACCATGGTTGGGGTGCATTATGAGAGAAGAATGAATAAAAAAGCAAAAATACCTTAAAAATAATTACTTTTGCTGGGCATGTTGTTACCTGCCTTTAAGCATTCCCAGAATTCCAGAAATGTAGGCAGGGAAACTTCTTAGTTCAAGGCCAACCTGGTTTACTAGGAAGTTCCAGGCCACCCAGGACTATATAATGAGACCCTGTCTAAAAGTCAAACAAACCAAAGGATTATTTTGTAAAGATCCTAGGGACTTGCAGACCCCAAACCTAGTAGAATCTATGGACTCCAAGTTCAGTGAGAGAGCCCAGTTCACAAAATGGCGAAGAGCAATAGCAGAAGATACCCATGTCAACCTCTGTCCTCCACGACACACCTACTTGCACATATTAACCTGCATATGTTACACACACGTGACACAGACTACACTGAATAACTAAACACTATTTTCTAGACTTTGAAAGCTTTTCAAATGAAGGGATTTGTTAGCTTTTAAACTCATTTAAATTAGAAAGTAGGGCAGAGAAGATGGTAAAGAATCTGGTCACCTGCAGTCGTCTGAGAACTCCAGTGCTTGTGGTGGTCTGTCTGTCATCTCAGCACGTGTGGGACACAGACAGGGAATCTCTGGCCCAGGCTCACTAGCCACACTAGCCCATAAGGGAAACTCTGGGCTCAGTGAAAGAAAAACCGTGCCTCAGTGTATAAGATGGAGCACTATGGAAAAAGGGTGATAACCTTGGGCCTCCACACCCGCATCTGTTTGTAACTGTTCATTTTGGTCTTGTGTGTATGGCAGATCAACAGATTCTGAAATTGGTTCATTTCATTGCAGGGGTGAAAGGGAAGCCATGCAGAAATCCGAGTGCCCTGGAGGTGTGCAGTTGAGAAACAGAACAACTGGTATAGAGCTTTGCTTTTTCAAAGGGAGAGGCCGTGCTTGATAATGATGATACATTCTCTGTTCTGTGTGGATACCAGATAGCTTCTCTCGCATATTTGTCTTTTGTACTGATCTAATTTTTCCCCCAGGTAATTATGATCAAAGGACATCCTCAAGTGCACAAATAAAACACAGGACCACAGTTCAGCGGAGCAAATCCTCCTCATTAGCTAGTTCTCCTGAGGCTGCAAGAAGGGTTCATCCACGGCCAAGTGACAAACTCAACCCTAAAACAATTAACCCCGTGAGTACAGATTCCTCAGGCAGTACATTTTCACAAGGAATAGGCTCTTATCGGATTATAGTTTAACCATTCAAGAAACAGGCCTTTAGCTGATTGCAGTTTGACTCTTCTGAATGCTCTCATGGAGTTCCTTTCTGCTAGTTTTGAGCTAGCTATGTTAATTTTGTTATGCACTGAACCGTATGTCGGCTTTTAAACTTTCTGTCCTGCTTCCTAATGTCAGCGAACTAGCTTGCATTCGGTTGCTATGGGATTGATTATTCTTGTGCTTCTGTATTCACCTAGAACTCTTAACTATTCCTTTATGATCTACAAATTTGGTCCACCAGAAATCAGGATAGAATCCTCTGTTTAACAGAGGTATACAGTCAGTTTGGAGAAGTTACCCTGATTCTCTGACCTCTACATATCTATACTCGACTGAACAGCATGCAGGACAGACAAAGCTGGCTAAAAGTTAGTGGACAGACACTCTCTGTCCTTTGCACCACTTCTATAATCCAGGAGATGCATTCAGATATTTGTTTGTATGACTTGTTCCTCATCTTTGGCTCTACCAATCCCTTGTGGCATAGAAGTGTAAAGCCAGTTTGAACATTCCCTGATCTGTACACATTTGTGCGTGGCTGATAGACATGCGGAACATACAGTAATGGGTAGCCAATTCCTACTCCCTTTATCCTTAATTCCTGAATTCTTTATTCAGCCCTAACCTTGAGACTCAGACTGACAGGGGAAGTGGAAAGATATTTTGCTCTGTGTATGGTTCCAGCCACCTGCAAAGCTTTGAGCCAAACTAGAGGTTGACAGAAAGATAACTCTACATCTTGGTTGTGTGTGTGGTCTTTTGTTTTTTCAATCATGTGTCTGAGCAGGGATGTACACAAAATAACATACTGGGGGTTTGGAAGTCAGGTTTTAAATTTTTTTGTTTTTGCCTCTGATCTCTATAGGATTAAAATTGAAGGTATCAATAAATGGAGTCAGTGGTGATCTTTCTGTGTTTTAATTTCAGTTTGGTGAACAGTCACGAGCTCCCTCTGCATTTGCAGCTATCTACTCGAAAGGAGGTATTCCTTGCAGGTAAAATCAATACGATGCATAGCTGACTGTGTGGTTCAAAATAATTGCTTGAGATCAATATATTATTTAGTTTAACTTTGTTGAAAATGTATTTACTAGTGAGATTTAAATCAAGGTGACATTACCTTGACTGTTGAATTGGTATCGATCCCTGGACATTGTTGATTAAAAAAGAAACACACCTCAACCCCAATATGTAATTACTAAGATCTGTAGTAGAACGCCAAATAATTTCAGAAATTAAATTGACCTGAGTGTACACTTTTGGTACAACTAATTTAAGCATTCATAGGCTTCTGCAAATTCCGAATCAATAGGCCCTACCTTGATGGTAATATAATCATTGACAGTACAGTGGAATATTATTTTTTAGTAAGGTATATATGACTATTTTTGCTTTTTTTTAGATAAATTCTTGATTCCCCTTTTCATAGAATATTTTGTTTTATCCTGTTCTTCATGGTAGAATTTTTTTTATTGTCATAGAAAATATAAGTACAACATAAATGTTTATGTTTGATTCTGGATTTTCAAAACTGCATTTTTTAAAAATTTATCTTCAAATTTGGAGTGAAACATAAGCTGAAGAAGCTCCCTCCCTATCTCCCGAGACAGGGTTTCTCTATGTAACTGCCCTGGCTATCCTGGAACTCACTCTGTAGACCAGGCTGGCCTTTAACTCAGCGTTTCACCTGCCTCTGCCTCCCAAGTGCTGAGATTAAAGGTGTGTGCCACAACCGCCTGACTAAAGAAGCATTCTTGACTTTATTATTACATTTTATGCTTAGATTCTATTTTGAAGGGTTAGGGATGTAGCTCAGTTGACAGAGTGCCTCCCACCATTCCTAAAGTCCTGAGTTCCAACTCCTTAGACTCCATAAACTTGTCATGGTCCTCTCTACCTGTAATCCCAGTACTGGCATGGGGAAGCAGGAGGAAGTTCACTCACGGCTGCATAGTGGACTTGAGGTCAGCCTACTCTACATGAGAAGCTGTCTTACACACATTGAGAAGGAAGCTTTGTTTTATTTTAAACTCTGGAGCTTCTTGAGTGCTTTTCCCTAGAGTGGTTGAAATTTGCTGAAAATGTAAAAACTTATTTCTTGCTGAGGCTATTGTCAGTGTAACAGTGAAGAAGTCAGGCCAGAGAGCTGAGTGAAACCAAGATGTCTGGGAGTGACCAGTGGTCGGCTCACAGCGTGACGGTAGTGTTTGGGAGTGACCGATGGTCAGTTCACAGCATGACGATAGTGTTTGGGAGTGACCAGTGGTCGGCTCTCAGTGTGACAGTAGTGCCGTATTGTAAACTCATCAGTTACGGTTCAAGAGTTGCTTTGGGGAACAGTGAGAGGCCTTAATTCAGGACCTCTTGTAACCTTAAAGGGGACCATTTCATCTTCCTGTTTGTAGATTTTTCTCTTTAAGAAGGAGTAAAATGGATTTGCCTCCATATTATTAGTGAGTGTTATCAGTGTTAGGTTAAGAAAATGTTCTCCATGAGCCTCACCTTTTCTCATTACTACCGGTTTTCGTTTTCAGTAGCTTACCTACTTGTTTTAATTGTGTATGAGAGAGATCCGTGCAACATGTATATCAAGATTCTGAGAGAGTGACATGCTTAAGTATAAATAAAAATATGCATAAAAAGGTTTACAATACACAATTACTAAAGAGCTTTAGAGATAATGTGGGAAAATGAAGGATTGCTTATTTGCTTTACTTTGTCCATGTCCTTACGAGTATGGTATACACTCCTGTATATCACAAAGTAATTCTACTGCGACTGTTCTGGCAAGAATACTGTGTTATAAGCTCCCTATCTATAAATGCTTGCGGGGGTTCCTGTTACAGTTTCTGACTTTTGTATTTTAGATTGGTACATGGCTCAGTAAAACACAGATTACAATGGGAATGCCCGCCTGAAATTCTTCCATTTGACCCGCTTCTAATTACTTTAGCTGAGGTAAAATATTCTAGCTCTCCTGAGTGCTAATAGAAAAAATAATTTTGGAATTTCATTGTTACTTCGTAGCTTATAAGTACATCTCACTGTATACTTTTAAAATAAATATCAAGCAAGAGACACTAAAGTGTTGGACTCTAGGCAAGTTATTGTGATTGTTATGTACATATGTGCATATATACAGGACATTTTATATACACACACATATTTATGTAAAATGAATGGTTTGAGCAGTCTTATAAAAATGAAGTTCTAACAGGGATTTATGAATAAATGAAGTGGATGGTATGTCGTACTTAGTTCTTTTTTAGACAGAAGTCTTTTATATACAATAACAGACCATGGTTTAGACTAATCAAACCTCGTGATACATTACATAGTACAAATGATTAAAGTCCCCAAAGTGCTTTAATTTGTAAAGTCATCCGTCTAAAGTGTTTGTTTGTTGTGTGCCTGTGCCATGGGAGCCAGAGGACTTCATGGAGTGTCTTCCTTACACCGGAAGGGGTCAGGGAGTGAACTCAGGTTCAGGCTTAGTTGGAACTGCCTTTACCTGCCAAGCTACCTCAGTGGCCGAGACCAGTCCTGTATATACCTGTGGTCCAACACCAGGTCATGTATGTCTGAACTGGAAGCAGTTTCCTTTTTTCTTCTACCTAGTAGTGGGGAAGGAATACAGACAGACCACTGTTGAGATCCATTTCAGCTTTGACTTTTGATTCTCCATCTTGAAAATGAGTAAGAGCCAGGTACTGTCAGCACAGGTACTGAAATTCTTGGGTAATGATTTACCATATTGGTGATTTTTTTTTTTTTTTAGAAAATATGGTAGGACAGCGGGAAGGGGACATTTGACCACTGTTTGGAAGCAGATACTCAGGCCAAATTGACAAAATATTGGTAATTGGCATTGGTGCCATGACTTTGCAGCTGGTTACTTAAACCTGTGCCACAGATAGATCCAAGAGCATTGCTCTTCCTTTCCTCTTTGCTTTGTTTGATCTTTTTCAAAAATCAGATGGTCATTTTTTGTCCTGTAGTAATGACTGGTAAGTCATGAGTGCAGACCATCCTTTTCTACGGCAGCTGGGAGGAAAGGCACTCACGATAAGCAGTGCTGTGTACAGGTTGTATTTTCAGATTGTGCCCCACTGTGAACAGTTAGATAGTCCTGACACTATCCCAGCCAATGCAGGATCTCCCTTCTAAATATCTTAGTGTATTTAAATGAGAAAGAGAGCCCTTGTATTAACTGCTCACACTGGGGCTCCAGAACAGAACAGGCACTGTGCATCTTCCTGTGCTTCAGTGTTTCCTAGGAAGCAGTGGTCCTGTGTTTGATTGCTGCCATATCTTCTCCCATCAGCTTTTCCTTTCCCTCCACCTCTCCTCCACTTACCTGTCCTTAGTGTTCCTTTTTTATCGCCTTAGTTTTTTTGTCCCTTTTTGTTACTCTGTTGTTTTTCATTTTCTTGTTCTTTTTTCTCATTCCATGTGAGGATAGAGACTTCTGTGTCTTGTATCTTACATGATTTCTTGGTATAATTCAAACAATAATTGCTGAAATTGCTTACTGTGTTAGAAAGGCATTAAGCAAACATGTCAGAAGCATTGAGGTTTTGTTGGCTGTTAATATAATCAAAAGGTAGGAATCACATTTCTTCATTTGTATTGTCTTTGGCAGGGTCTGAGGGAGACGAAGCATCCTTATACCTTTGTGTCCAAGGAGGGCTTTAGGGAATTACTTCTGGTCAAGGGTGCTTCTGAAAAAGCTGTACCATTGCTACCTAGACTGAGCCCTGTGCTGAAGGCAGCTCTGGTAAGTCATTTACTAAGCTGGACTTCATTATGCCCAGTCACATGATACGGATGAAAACTCTGATCCAAGAGAACACAGGCTGTTCCTCCCCTCCCCCATATTGCATGCGAATCAGTGCTTTACCTGTGGGTGCAATGTCAGCCCACTGTACTCAGAGCCGTGTAGTTATTCACTTAACCCCTTTAGAGGGTGTCTCAGGGTCCTGGGAAGGAAGGGAAGCTTTTGGGCGATGAGAGACGAAAAGCACAGATTACTCTATGCTCTGTGTGCCAGATGAGTCTTAGTGAGTGCTCTTAGCTGATGGAAGCTGCTCTACCTTGGATACAGTGCATTAAAGCTTTCTCCCAAACTCTCTTTGTTGAGCGATTTCTAGGATTAAATGCTTCATCCCACTCCCCCTCCACTTCCCCCCACCCCGCCTACTTTCTCCTAACCTGTCTTCCCTTTCATTTATCCTCATTCTGTCCCTTCACCTTTATTCCCCCTTGAAGCCAAGGAGCATCTCATTCAGATATAAATGCATGAATTCTGCTGGAAACTTCTGAAAGCAGAAAGTGGAACGATACACAAAGGGCCATGGGAAAGATCCAAAAGAAAGAACCCAGGGAGTCTTTCTGAGGGTTGTGTTGGCTTCAGTTCTTCCTGTTAACTGACCCAACAGGTCCATCCCGATGATGAAGTGTTTGAGAGAGGACTGAGCGCACTCGTACAGCTAAGTGCAGTCGTTGGCCCATCTCTGAATGGCCATCTGAAACTCCTGCTTACAAGTGTGAGTACTGCAGAGCCGGCTAGCTGTGCACATGCCCACAACCGCAGTCAGCCGCTCACCTAGGCCTAGCTCAAATCCACAAAAGGATGTTTTCTTGTCTTTGTGATAGCATCCCTGGCAGAAACAACAGAATCATGGGAAAGGTTTGTTTGCTGTCAAAGTCTCCTAGTTGTCAGTCCTTCATGGCGGGAAGGAGGTGGTAGCGTGGACCAGGCCACTTAGGGCAGGAAACATGATGGGCACATAGGAGGGGCTCAGGGTTCCAGTAACCTTTCTCTCAGACTCAGCCCCACCTCCCACTTCTCAGTAATACCCACATGAAGGGTCCAACAAGGAAAAGTTCACTCCTTAGCTAGAGCCTCATGAGTCTCTCTGGAGAAACCCTCCCCTGAAGACAAACCAAAGCCTTGTTTTATTTACCTGGGTGTTTCTCTATCCAGTCACTATGACAGGCAGTGTTAATTTTACCCTAACCAGCAAGTGCGGATTAGACTAAGTAGCTCACAGAATAGTTTAAGTAGATAGTACCTCTCCAATATTTTCTAATGAATTAAGCTTACACAGCTGGATTTACGTTTATAATAAAAAGTGCTTTGTTGAATGTTTTTACAATGCTGACCTGAGAGCATGGCTTGTTTTAGCTGAAATGTCTAGGTGTTGCTCTCAGAAATGTATTTTATGGGAACACTGGTATTTCCCGACTCCCTCCATAGCACTGTCTCTGCTAGTGCCTGCGATTCTGTCCTCCTGCACATATGCTGTCCTTCGTAAACTGAATTCTGTGTTTCCAGCTAGGGCCTGTTTAGAGCTTAACCAGAGATCAGTAAACGTTCTTGTGGTTTCTAGTGTGATTCCTCCATTAGTCACTGTTACTTTTCAACGCTTCCCCTATTGTTGGGTAACATTTGCTCTGAAGGCGTAACTTTCTGTCACAGTTCTCAGTATGGGCTTACATGTGACAAAATGGGAAAGGGTGTTATGCTTTTGAAAACTTAATTTTTATGTGAGTACACATGTAGTTATGTGTCAGTTCAAAAGCATATGCATGTCTACGTATGCACGTGTGCATACACGTGAAGTGTGAAATGTACAGAACCATCTCAGGTGTCATCTTCAGACATACCACCCACCTGTTTTACCATAGGTCTCCTATTTACTGGAGCTCACCAAGTAGGCTACATTATTCAGGCAATGAGTCCGAAGGAACTTTTTGCTTTCTGCATCCCCAGTGCTGGAATTACAAACTTAAGCCACCATACCCAACTACTTATGTGCTTCTCGGGAACTGAAGTCAGTTCCCCAGCCCCAGAAATTGTGTCATTATAGCAGATGTCATAGGATAGGTAGTGCCTGAAATATCATAAATTCTACCTTTCACCAATTCACATATTGCTATAAGTACATTTTAGTGAAATGTTTATTAAAACATACTTTGTATTCTTAATTTAAGACGTCCTAAAAATAATTTGTGCTTATGGCAAACTTTCTTTTTATTTTGGAATTTCCTCTTTCCCCAACCTTCAAAAGCTTTCCAAGAGGCTAACGGACAAAAAATTCAAAGAACCCATCACCAGTGCCTTGCAGAAGCTGGAGCAGCATGGTGGGAGTGTAAGTAGAATGCCGCACCCGTACCCACACATTGTTTCTGTGCATTGTACTTGTGCTGTGCCTGTACCCACACATTGTTTCTGTGCATTGTACTTGTGCTGTGCCTGTACCCACACATTGTTTCTGTGCATTCATTGTACATGCAGGTCTGTTCAGAGGTTCAGTGTGTGGTTAGTTTATGTTAACTCATTACAGCTGCAAGGATAAATGTGAAAACGTCTAGTTTTCATCTTTTAGACTAAAATTTTCTGTTTTGTTGGGGTGGTATAATTTTTAAGATGGTTTCGGCAGAAGCAGCCCTGGGTAAATAAAGGCCTGTGTATGTCTGTGGTGGTCTTGGGGTCTTGGCAGTGTACTCTTACTAGGTTTTCTCTCTAATCTAGTTTAATGTTTTGTTTTGATGTATGAAAAGGTCAAAGGATGACTAACCTAGCCCAATTCTCAAAAATGCTTTTTAAAAATTGCATATTTGTTTATTTCTGGACTTGGCTGTACTACAGAGAAATCCCAGGTCCTTATGTGTGCTATCCAGGTGCTTCATGAGCTCCCCACACTCCTGGTTCTCCATTCTCTTTCAATCTGCCTTGTTTCCTTACTCTGAGTTTTAGACTCTCCCTGTACGTGGAAATGCCACTTCCACAGCAGTGCAGCCTGTACACATTCTTCAGGAGTAGCTCTGCCAGGCGGTGGTAGCACACGCCTTTATTCCCCACACGTGGGAAGCAGAGGCAGGTGGAGCTCAGTGAGTTCAAAGCCAGCCTGGTCTATAAAATGAGTTCAGGACAACCAGAATAGTTACACAGAGAAACCCCTCCCCCCTTTTTTTAGTGTTGATCTGATTTTTTTCTCCCAACTTTTCAAGAGGAAGAATATGGACAATTCATTATTATATGATATCAGCAAAATGAATTATATTCTTGTAATTTCAAAGAAATATTCAGGTAGTTAGCTTAATAATATAGAACTTTCATTTTCCATATTTTCTAAATAATTAATTAGAAGAAAATGTATATGATTCTGTACAGTGTTTTGCTGGCCATGCCTTAATCAGCTAATTCTGCTAATTTTAATAATCTTTGAATTGAATATATTGTTTTTGTGATGAGCACTTCATTTATGCAAAGGAACTAAGCCTCAAAAGGGTTGTTAGAAAATGCATTTGTGTGTGTGTGTTTGATTTTAAGTAGGAGATTCGTGTTCAGGCACCGAAGACTTGTAGAACCAGCCCCTCCCTAGCCAGACCATTTGTCTCCATTTTTGATGAAGTACTTACTTATCTATTCCCTTGATACTCAAAATCTCATTCCCAGATGTATTGCCCTTTTCTCCCTGTAAAATCCAAGTGAATGGATGGTGATTTTTAGTCCATAACTCTCTCTAGTGTTTGTCTGCCTCCAGGAGACCTTTTGAGGGAATGGGTCAGGCAAAAGGGAAAGAACCATCATGGGACTTTTGTGGATGTCTGTGTTGGATTGGGAAAGTAGTTGTATTACAATGTGATGTATTTCAGAAGCCCAACATTGTTACTTGGAGCTCAACTGCAGAGGTTGTGGCCAATCCAAGGTTCTAGAGAGAGAGGGTGCCTTTGTTGTTACTCAATTTTATTAGCTTTAGACATTGCTAATACTAAGTTTACAGAGAAGGAGGGTTTGTGGTTACAAGGTATCTTAAATATTACACAGTCCTCTTTACTGTTCCTTGTGTGTCCTACATTGTATTTTAATAATAATTGCTGTCATTGCTAAAGAAAGCTTTCTAGGGGCTAGAGAAATGGTTTAGCAGGTAGCAGCACTTACTGCTTTTGCAGACAACCTGGGTTCAGTTCTCTGCACCTTCGTGGTGATTCACAACCACCTGTACCTCCAGTTCCAAGGAGACAATGGGACCATGAACCTCATATATGAGCTAGCTTTTTGAAATGTATTTCCTATGGTAGGATGCCTTGCTCAGCCTTGATGCAGTGGGAATGAGTTTGGTCCTGCATCAACTTGATATGACATGCTTTGTTGACTCCCAAGGGAGTCCTTTCCTTTTCAGTGGAGGTAGGGGAGAAATAGGTGAGGTGGATAGAAGAGAGGTGGGAGGAGGGAAGGGAGAGGGAGGGGAAACTGTGGTTGGTATATAAAATAAACAAAATTTTAATAAAAATAAATTTATATATATATATATGTATATAAAGTTTCTTCATTTGTAATGAGCCTTTTAAAAAATTTTGGGGGTCTGGAGAGATGACCTGTTGGTTAATAATACTCCCTGCTCTTCCAGAGAACCCAGGGTTCATTCCCAGCACACACATGGTGGCTCAGTACGGTAGAAGATCCAAAGCCCACTTCTGGACTCCTCATACACTCCACACATGTGGTGCATGGACATATATTTAGGCAAAACACCCATACACTTTAAATAGAAATACATAAAATCTAAACAGATTAAAAAGCCAAGAATGCTTAGTATAGGAGTTTGCTCTTTCTTTTGACTGTTATGGATTATAATCATGTGAAGGCTTACCTACTGGGGAAATGGAAACATTTGTTACACCAGAAACACTTTCTTATAAGGAATCTTTGCCAGTCTTAAGATGAACACATTTACAAATGTAGGGTCTGGTTTTGTCCTCAGCAGCATGCTCACCTGACTTGGGTAAGGCAAATGCCCTGCCCTTCGTTTCTCTCTGGAGTTGTGAGAACTGTGTCAAGTTCTCTGCTAAGTCCTCACAAGCACTGGACTCTTGGTCTCCAGCAGAGCCTCACAGGTAGACTTTGCTGGTTTCCCCTGTGATCAGGATATTGGGTGTAGAGCAGTAATTAACCCCGGTGTGCGAGTGGCGTGCAGGGAAGATACATTTAAACACTACCCTGACTCTGCACTGCTTACGTGCTTGAAGGTTGTTAGCTGTTTTATTTCCCTCAGGAAAATGCTCTGTTCATTCTGTAATTTTGGTTGTGCCCTTTGTATTACTTTGTTTGAATCTTGGATTCTTAAGCAACACTTGTATAGTGCCTACCAGGGTAACTGTATTCTAATGACATTGCTTTCTTCTGTTCTCAGGGAAGTCTCATCGTCATCAAATCCAAGATCCCCACGTACTGCTCTGTCTGCTGTTGAATAAAGCCATGCCGCTTCCTCAGGCACTGGCAGAGGCTACAGTGACCCTCTCCTGAGTTCGGTTTACTCTGACTCCCAGTACCGTTCGTTGGCTAACTAGACTCGGAGGACCATGTCCAATCCAGAGGACTCATTGTGCAAGCTGTTTGTCAACACAAAGCACAGGTGCTAGTGGAAGGCAATTAAAATACTGGTGAAAAAGTTGAATTCTGTGAGAGTTCCTCATCTTGGTCATCTGTGTGAATTTATGGATCATATCTATGTGCATATTTTCCAATATATTTTTACTTACAGCCCTTCTAACACTTTAGAGCTGGGCACTTATTTTATATGTTGGTTTTGGCCATTTCCTGGTTTTTATATTTATCAAGAATGAAAAATTTAATTTAGAAAGTAAACATGTGTGACTTCCCTATTAGCTAGGATGTGCAAATATGTATTTTATAATGTGAAATGCTTGGGGGCATCTTTTCCTTCCTCAATATTCTAGTTTAGAAACCTTGTTTTAAATGTAAAAATTCTATTACAAGTATATTGTCTGTTACTACTTGTTAAAACTACCTAAACTTTAAGTGAATATTACTTTTACATTTTGTACCCTGAAAATACAGATGATGTACATATGCAGATATGCAGAAATTAAAATCTTAAAACTTACATGTATTCAGTGATACCATAGTACTTATTTGTGTTTCAGTTACTTTGTTTTTGAAAACATAATTTATGTATACAGCCCAGAGTTTCTCATGAGCTAGTAACTTCTAGATGATTCTTCAAGAGGAAGGAGTAGAGGAAGAGAAATAGAAAATGCGAGTGAGACTTTCAATCTGACTGGCAGGAAGAGAGGCTACAGGGACTTGGATAGTCAAACCAAATCTAAATCATGGCCACACGTTGCAAAACATTGGGATAGGCAGTCACTGTGTTATATGGTAGCAGCTACATGTCTTCTAAACACTGGATAGATGACACTGTCCCCTACGGACATCTGGTTGACCCCTCGGCAATTCTTTTTTCAGATCTGCACAGCTGTCAGTTGATCGAATGCAAGCAACTGCCATGTCCCCATATACAGACCTGCCCACCCTCGACCAGGGCCTTTGCTGCCTGATCCTGTGTCCTCTCTTTCCTTAGAGCTGTAGTACCTTGTCACATCCTCAGACCATGCCTACTCTAGCAGCTGCCGGACCTCAGTCTTGCCTTGGGTTTTCTCTGTAGGCAGCACTACCCAAAGAGAGTGGCAGTCTAGTTTGAATCCAGTAGTTGAACTTGCTAGAACATAAAGACCTATAGCAGACACGGTAGAGTAATAAACACTTTATTTTGCTTTTATTTTTCCATTTGAGATACAAAATGTGCACGTTGAGTTTACACAAACACGCGATGGCAGATTTCAGTGTACATGTACTGTACTACTCTTAATTCCTACACTGGTGCTAACAGGGCAGCTTTCAACATCCTATCTCTACACCAGAATAGATACCTGATTTATTGTCGCAGACAGTCGCAATTTTCTCCTCCTGTATCCTCTTGGTACTTGTGATATTTCTATGAAACAGGGAAGTGTCTCTATAGTACTGTTGTGGCAGCTCTACAGTTTGGCTTAAGATCACTGAAATGAATCTGAATCCTTTAAGCTCTATGATGTGCTAAATCATAATGCAATTCAGATGAACTGTTTAATGTTTGTATTTATTTTCTATACAGCCTTATGTGTAATTTCCAATATGATAGAATCACTGATGTTTTCAAAGAATATTTTACTTGATCTTTACTTCTGGTGACTTTGGGGCAGTCAAGGATTCTCTATCCCTGAATGGCTTATAATAAACATGCTGTGAGATCCTTAGGGTGTTTGGGGGTGGCTAGAATTGCCCTTTGCTGCTGTTTGGGTTACTTGCTAAGAAGCATGACTAGGTAGTAGAGGACAGACATCCGGACCCTTTGCAAATCTGTAAACATCCTTGGATTGTTTGACACTTTAAATTTCTACTTCATGACACAGTACAAAACAGTCTACATATAAGATCAAACAGGTCCAAAGTAACATGGATTATATAGAGCCTTGGCCTTAATATGGAAAAATTAATACATACTAAAATAATTTTGTTAGGTATATGCTAACATCTGACAATAAACTAAGTTTTTAGGTGTTCTTAAAAAATGCCAACTACATTAATGTCGTTAACATTAGCAGGTGGAGAAGCCATCGAAATTGGGACTGTGTT
Source organism: Alexandromys fortis (assembly GCF_014885135.2). NCBI lineage: Eukaryota > Metazoa > Chordata > Mammalia > Rodentia > Cricetidae > Alexandromys > Alexandromys fortis. Next base: position 8,615,720 of record NW_026067949.1, read on the forward strand.
TTTGGTCTTTTTTTTAATAGCAATAATCTTTGTTTATTCTTCAGTGTTAGATATTTCGAATTAAATGGAAGTTCATTGGCTTTCTGGAAATTAAGTGCCGATGTAATTATTTTAGAAAACCATTTAAAATCCAGGACTGAATACGTACAAACGAGTAGGAAAACCCACTTGTGTTTTAAAATCACTGGCCTGTGAAAGCCTCAGGACCACGTGGCTAAGGATCAAAACTGTTCCAGATTCTGTGCCTCTTGAATAGCCTCAGAGGATGAAACGAGTTAGCACATTTCATGACCCCAGTGATGGTGCAGAGAAGATGCAGATTGGTAACTGGAAAACTTAAATCTTGGGGGGGGGGGTTGTTTTATATTAAATCAAAGCTGTTTGCATAATCTGCTTCAGTGTACAGCTGAGCAACCTATGCTAGAAGTGGTGGCTCCAACTTGTAAGTGTGTAGAGTCGTTCACATTGGCCTCTTGAGCGGAGGATGTGCTGACACGTTAGATCACGTTTTCAAAGAGCTGCATGGAGCGCATGATGTTTTCATCCTGTAAGGGAGAAAGACAAGGATTTCATCTGCAGGGTTTATAATGGAAAGTACTGCTGTACCCTTAACCATGGCCTATGACCTTTGTGCTGCTTTGTGTTGGCCAATATATCTCTTCTTCATTCTATACAAATAACTACAAGGCTTCATTTTATACTTTCTTGAATATGCCTTTAGATATTTTATGTCTTAACTTGGTAGTAGACCAGGGTATTTCTCAAATGATGTCAGGATGCAAACAGTGAATGTGATGGCTAAGGTTGGCTGTTAACGGCACATGGTATCTACTAAAGCAAGCTGCTGGGCAGGTCCCATGATATGTTTTCTGGACAGGATTACTTGGAGCAGGCAGACCTACCCTAAATTTGGGTGGCATCAGGACATAGAAAACAACTTTGCTTTTTGCCTGTTTGCTTTCACTCTTGCTGGCAAGTTGATGGATCCTGTTCTTGCAGTATCCCTTTGCTAGTATTAGAATTACCTTCTTCAGTGTTTCCACAGAGACTGAAGGTCAGCAGCTCTCCAGGAGTCTTTTAGGACTCCAGGGCCAGACTGAGACTGGACATGCAGCCTTGTGAACTGAAGAACTACAGATTCTCAGTCTCTACCAGTGCGAGATCGCCATCCTTAAATTACTATAAACCAATCTAATAACCTCACTCCCCTCCCCGTGTATGTGTGTGTGTGTGTGTGGTGAGCTTCAAGAGATTATCCCAGCGGAACAGATGGGAACTTTGGCATTTTAGGTAGATTGCAAGTCAAAGCACAGAAGGTATACAAATTTTCATCTTCCAGGACAGAGAACAATCAGTATGCTTACAGCCATTTTATCTCTTTAGCTGTCAGTTATTGCTAACTCTGTATTTCCTGTAGGAGTCTTTAAAACTGAATAGTTTCTGAGCAGCCAAGAAATGACTGGTTAGCAGAAACCATTGCACAGGGCATGGGTTCATCTTAGCCTGATTCTTAGAAATGAGCTCCAGTGACAGACTGGGCTCTGAGAGGACTTCAGGTGAGACACTTTCACAGTACACACTGCTGGAGAGCCGTTTGTATTGGTGTGTCACTGCTGGAGCACCGGTGCTTTCATTGCCTCGATGTTAGTTATGACACCACCAAGAGGTTTGATGGCACCACTTCAAATCTTTCCAAGATGTTGACTTTGAAAGGTGAGTTGAGAAACAGGCAGGCATCAGGAAAAGTTGAAAGGTGTGTGTGTGGGTGTGGGGGGGGACCACCAGCAAATGTGTCTCCATGTTTATTTATAATTATGGCCGTCCCCATGCATGAAGTTGAATCACTCTAGGTGAGCTAAGTCTAGATTTCCAGGGAGCACATAACTGTTAGATTTTTCTAAGAATTATTTCCTCTTTGTTTTTATAAGTGGGGACCATTATTGGGTTCAGCCAAAATGTTCCTTTTTGTCCATGTTTATTAAATCAGTTTATACTTTGCAGAAGACCTAAATTTGATCTCTGAAACTCAAACTGGGAAAGGAAAGAACTAACTCTTGCAAGCTGTCCTTTAGCCTTCAAATGTGTGTCATGGCATGTTCCTTCCTCATAACATATGTACACAGTCAGAAATTTAAAATAAAAAAGAAACCAAAGTCCAATTCAAGCTTCCATAGTTTATGGCACTGGATTTTTAATTCTATAAAGATACAATAAATAAATAATGTTTTAAATGAACTATGGAAAGAGTAAAGTTTTATGATCTGGGCTTCCCTTATCATAATATATACTGTGAATATATTTCATTATTATTGCTTAATAAAGAAGCTGCTTCAGCCTATAGCAGGGCAGAATATAGCCAGGCTGGAGGAGATATATAGAGAGAGTAGTCAAAGAGACACCATGTAGCTGCCAAAGAAGACAGATGCCCCAAAACCTTACTGGTAAACCACAAACCTCATGGTAAAACACAAACTAATAGGGATGTGTTTATTTAAGATGTAAGAGTTAGCTAATAAATCCTAAGCTATCCAAGCATTGTTGTAATTAATATAGTTTCTGTGTGATTATTCAGTTCTGGGCAGCTGGAAAACAAGCAGTCTCCGCCTATAGTTTTATTCTTTCATTATATGTGTATACATCTGCGTATAGGTATGTGAATACAAGCATACACATGCCTGCAGAGTCCAGAGGAGGGTCTCAGATTCCATGGCCCTGGACTTTCAGACCCTTGTGAGATTCCTGACTTTGATGATGGGAACCAAACTCTGGAACTCTAAAGGGAGCAGCAAGCACTCTTAACTACCGAGCCACCTCTCCAGCTTCTGAAGCAGTAATTTAAATCGATGTTTTTGATTTTTTTTTTCGAGACAGGGTTTCTTTGTGTAGCCTTATCTGTGCTGTAACTCTCTCTGTATACCAGGCTGGGTTTGAACTCTTAGAGATCTGCCTGCCTCTGCCTCCCGAATGCTGGGATTAAAGCCATGCACTACCACTGCATGACATCTATGTTTTTGTTTATCAGTAATGAGTAACCTCTAAAGGTTTCCAGAAACAAAGGGACGATGTGTGTGATTTTCACCTCAGGATAGGCAATCTATCAAGTTGGATGTGCACAGAAGCCTGTTTGTTTCCAGGTGAGAAGATTGTCTTGTTACTATGCTCAGCTTCTACAGTTGATTTCTGTTTTGCTTACTTCCCATTGGCTGTGCTCACTGTAGCTGACGCTAACAAAAGGGAGAGGTTTTGTTTTTCCTTACTTACTTTTTGGCAGCTTTCAATGAACTCATCTATGGTAACAACACCATCTTTATTTTTGTCCATCTTCTGTTGAGAAAGAAAAGAACAACGCATTGTATTGGATGGCCTTTTGATATTCTCCCCATACCCAATTGACCGACACAGATAAGAATGTAGTACACTGTGTTATGTGGGACAATTCCATGCTAGGAGGAGCTAGTCACTTCCTACAATGGCGGGGTCAAATCATCATAGGTTGTATCCTTTTCCACACAATGTGAAGCATGAATCATCTAAACTGATTTCTAAATAAGACAGAGTTCATGCAGTTTGTGGAAATGTAGAGCCTTGATATTTCCTTCTGTGAAATGGGAGAGTAGTACTGAGAATTTATTTTTAAGGTGATTGTGGGAACTGCATGGCAACAGTTATGAAACAGGAGAATGACTTAGTCAGGATAAAGTGGCTCTTCTGGAGTTACAATTTTCTTTAACAGTGAGTTCAAAAGCCCAAAATATGAAATTAAGATACTATGTGTCCTATTGTTCTGTCCCTGTGAATAAACATTTTCCTTTCCTTTTTGTCTCTTTGAATCAACATTCTTCATTTTTCTTTCTCATCAAGGTGCTTTGCAAGTATCTAGAAATCTATTCATAGCTGTCTTCCCTCCCGCCTTCCCTCGCTCTCACGTCCCCACCTGGAAAAATGTCTCCACATGCTGTCGGGGAGCGTCTTCCTTGAGGACAGGATATGTGCATTTCCCCATCATGTCATATATTGCTTTCATTATGTCCAGCATTTCCTGAAATGGAAAGGCACTCGTGTGAGGCTGCACACCAAAGTGAAGAAGCGCATCCAGATGCATTAGGAGATTGTGTTCTGTTCACTTGTTTCTTAAATTCTTTCTGAGGTGAATTTAGTTTGCCAGAAGCCAACAGACCCAAAGCAGTGGAATCTGAATGTAACAATCGACTGTGAGATTTCAGTTTTGCAATTAAGTAGATTCCCATGTATCTCATTTGGTTGGGGAAGGAATAGTCTGATTAATGTGTTTTCAAAAATACATAGACTTTGTTTTACTGGACTATTACACATTTATTGATTTCTATTTATAAGAAATATTTTGCATTTAAAACTAAAACTAAGTACTAATTATAAGTAATTAGTAAAGTCCCTGGAGACTCTTTTTTATCTTATCACTTTTTCCTAATTTTGCTTTAACTGAAGAAGTCACACAAATTCAAATATTTTGAATAGGAAGCACCTTAACATTTCATTAGCTTTTAAAGTAAAATCTATTTTTTGCCAGGTCATTTTAATCTTCTAAGACAAAAATAATATCTAGTTTCTTAAATATTTAGATTTATTATCTGACATGAAACCCATCTTAGACTCAGGAGATGATACAGTTCTATTCATATTTAACTTTGAGAGTATGTATTGCATGATAAAACAGTTTGCAAAAATAAAACTTTATAAGGTGTTTCTAACATAGATGGATAGTAAGATATAAGTAAACTGTAGGCAGAGTTGATGAGCTGTATTAAACCTAGAAAGGGATAGAACATTAGCACTGTGTTCAGTTCTCAGCCTTGCAGCAAACAAAAGAATGGTTCAAATAGGAAGAGCTAAAATTCTTCATGTCCTCTAGGTTCCTTAATGTTCATGAGGTACCTAGGCAGTGGATATTCATGCTATACCAAATCTGAAAGAAGTGCATCTACTCATGAAGTCTTAAATTTAGCACTCCTTGATGATACCTAATCTTTCTCTATGTATCCTTGGTGACTAACCAAGCAGTGGTGCCCTGTCACACAGAGTCTGTATCCCGTAAAGCATGTTCATGTCGCTGGTCTCGAGTACCTTATCTCAAATGGGACTGCTTGTTCAAGCCTTCACTCTGGGGAAGATAGCAATGCAGAGAGAAGTATAGGCCTTGTGACCCTTAAGTATGCCCAGGCTTCCAGCAGAATATTCTTTCAATCTTATTAGCATCCTACACAAAGGGTGACTACCTTCCCTCATCCCTTATCTTCTGTTGTTTTAAATCAGCAAACCATTTGAATTTGTGAATGCCACATTATTAGCATACCTCCAGTTCTTTTTGTTGAGGACAATGTCGTCCTGATTCACCCCCAAACAAGGGAAATACCTGACAGCCATTGGGTGGTATAGCTTTGGTGGCTGTTGATTCTCTGAAACCATTGGCCTCCAAACTGATATGAGATGACTTCTGCCACTCCCAAGGATCCTGACTTTCCCCCATGTTATCAACAGAAAAAAGAGAGTATAATATTGATGTGTTTTATGTTTTCTTTGGAGGTTTACTAAGAATGAGTCCTATCTGTTACATTTTTATTAGAATGTATCCCATTTCTACCAACATATCACAAAATAGTTTTGATTTCATAAAACATGACTTTTAAAGTAATCATTGAAATTGTCTAATACTCTGAAGTAAATCAAAACTATCTTAGAGGATACTTAAATTGGTGTGTCATCTCTTACTTCTTTAGTGATGTAGCCATCTTTGTTTATATCATACAAATTAAATGCCCAGTTGAGTTTTTCTTGCACTGTCCCCCGAAGCAAAATGGAAAGGCCTTTGATGAAATCCTAAAATGAAATTAAAATAGGATTTAGAATATGGTAAAATTCCCTCTTAAACGATCATAGCAAAATTAACAACCCTCTGGATTATGAACGTGTTTCCAGTGTATTTTTAGTCTTCAGTTCCTGAGAGTTCTTTGTAAGCATGAACTGTACTGTACCCTTTAACATTTTCATCTAATTAGCAACTGAGTTAAATTAACCATGGCACTGGAAATTATACCTTTATACGTGAGTACCTAGACAGCAGAGCATGCACACACACACACACACACATTCTTTAAAGAAGAAATAATATTCATGAGTAAGAAATGCAGGTTTTCCATAAGAAACAATCTGTACTCTTTAAGTAGAAGTCAAGTTATAATTGGTATTTGGAGAGTTGTGAAAAAAAAAAAATTGGAGCCACAGTGAATGGATTCAAACTAGCATCCTTTATCTCTAATTTCATATTCATAAAAATGAGAGCAATATCTCCCTCATAAAGATTTTACAATGATTGAAACGGTTAATATAACTTTAACAGTCCTTATAGAGGGCATTGACCATGAAGCTGTTTTTACTCTGGAATTTTTAGCGAATGTTTAAACGGATTTGTTTACAGGGAAAGGGATCCAGGTTAAACTGAGAAAATTCTCATGTATTTGTTGTTATATGAAGTAAATATTACAGTGTAATAAACTCTTGGAATGACAGTCTCCTGTTAGAAATGAAAAGGTGCGGGGAAATCCGGAGGTTACCCTTTGGGTGAACTTGAATTCTCTCTCCTATTCTGCATCCCATCATTTTACAGCTGTTTTCCGGTGCCAGTTTTTACATAGTGTTTTTCTTTCTTTGGTGGTACCTTTGGAGCTGTTAGCATACATACAGCTCACAAATTAAAATTTATGTAAGAAAGCTGGCGGAAAGTTCTCCCCTTCCCAAACCGAAATTAGTCATTTCTTTTTCAACAAATTTTTGTGACTATGTATATTTATTTATATGCATTCTCCTTTTCTTTAAATAAATGGTAGCTTAATATGCCATTCTGTACTTTATTTTGTTTCCAGTTGTTCACAATGAAATATTGAAAGAGAGTCCTTTTAACACAATGGGAACTCTTGTTGCTTGCCCTCTTAATAAAGGGGGTATTCCATTTG
>NW_026067949.1:8622733-8642089 GCF_014885135.2 Alexandromys fortis
TATATATATTTGAGACAAGGTTTCTCTGTAGCTTTGGAGCCTGTCCTGGAACTAGCTCTTATAGACCAGGCTGGCCTCAAACTCACAGAGATCTGCCCGCCTCTGCCTCCAGAGTGCTGGGATTAAAGGCATGCACTACCACCGACCAGCTTTGGATATGTTTCTATTAGTGTATCATGCACCCAATATCATTTCTGTCTCTAGTAATAGAACATGGCCTGTCAGCTCTGGCCAAGACCACCAGATTTGAGGCTGACATTATTACTGAACCTAGTCCAAGTCTACGTGATTCTGAGGGTCTTGGACTCTTCTAAGGAAAGTTAACCAGGTTAAAGGTGTTCTTCCCTGTATGACAGGAAGTTAATCACAAAATTCAAGGGCTGTTGGTAGCATCTTGCTGTCAAAGTGGGCCACCCTCACTCAGTGTGCAGTTAGAGCATTTCTGGCCTTTTCATTTCTATGAGCCAATAAAGACCACACTGTTGTCTTCCGTTAGTCTATGATTTCTAGTCTTATTAAGGAACGCACTCCTTTTATGCATACATTCATTGTAAGTTCTAAGTATCTTGAACAGGCTTACACTAAACAGTGGCTATGACCCAAGGTTCCTGCCCTAACTCTGTCACAGGGAAGGGGGAGAACAAAACAGCCCAGGAGTAAAACTATCTTTTTATTATAAAATAACTAGAGATAAACCATTCCCAACAGGACTACTGCTCTCTATCCTGTGTTCTGAAAATGCCTAAGGGGGAAAGAAGTAGAAACTACAGCTGACTCCCTCAATTTCCCCGGTCAGTTTCTGCTGGATGTGTGTAAATGTCTCTAATTCTCAATTTGATGATCCTACTTTCCTGGAGTTACTCGTCCTTCTTATACTTGAACACCTTGCCCAAGGGGACACTGTTCTGCCCAGGGTTCTCTATCTGGAAATGCAGCCGTTAAGAGACTTCCTAAGCTGATTTCTGCTAGAGGCTTTTAGAACCCAATTTGATAATATTTTGATATTCTCTCTCTCTCTCTCTCTCTCTCTCTCTCTCTCTCTCTCTCTCTCTCTCTCTCTCTTTATATTTGGCTTACTATATTCTTGATAAACCCTTCCATAATTAAAAGTACAACTATTGTAGACCCTTCTCTAGAAGACAGAGAGCAAGGGCTGACGTAGTAAGAACCTAGTCCTGTTCAGCTGAGGTCTTTCTGATGTGGGAGTGATTTCTTATTAATAAAGAAACTGCCTTGGCCCATTTTATTGGATAGAAAATTAGGTAGGCGGAGTAGACAGAGGAGAATGCTGGGAAAAAGAAGCTGTGTGAGGAGTCACCATGGTTCTCCCGCCGGCCAGGCAGTGTTTGAAAGAATACAGTTTCCGTGTAATTATTTCTGGGTATAAACTAGCCATGCGGGCGGCCGGGTGCCGGGGACGCAGCCCTGCCGCTCCTATTTCAACAGATGGCGCCCAGACGTGATGGGCTAAATCCACTTAAAAACCTGAGAAGGCTTAAAAATAAGGGAAACAGAGTTTAACACAGAGTTTTGCTCTCTGTTGGTGGCGTGCCATAAAGAGATTTCCTGATTCAGCAATAGCAGCAGAAAAAAAGCTGCGTCATTTTAAAGCGCGGCTTCATAGGGCTGTACTGCCAGCGTGAACTCTGGCTTTAAAGCATTTCAAGGCTTTTATGGGACTGGATGTTTGTGTTCCCGCTTGGGATCGGAGGAGAGTGCTCTGAGACCGTGCAGATGGCTCAGCGCTCCCCGCCTGCACCTGGGCAGAAGGCAGAATCAGGCTTAGGCAGGCGGAAGAGCATGGCGGATTCCTGCCGCCATACAGAGACGCGTTTTCAGACTGCGCAGTGCTCTGCATGTCAGATTTGGCTGTAACTTGGATGAAAAGAGTTTCTGTGCTGCACACTCAGTCTCAGAATTAAACTGCTGATTGCGGCTCCAATGTGAACTGCTGTGTGCCTGGAACTGTGCTCAGCTCAGAAGCACCAAATGACTCTGAGGCAGGAGCGGCTGCTCCATGCTGAACTGTGCTGATCTCAGGCAGGAACTACCGTAATTACCTTAAAACCGTGCAGTTAAGGTTTAGACTGGGCAGGACACAGGCAGTACCGTATTACCTGTAAATGGTGCAACTTAAGTTTTTAAGAAATGCTTAACATTTTAAGAAATGCTCCTGTATAGTAAAGAAATTACAGATTCACAATAAAACAGATTCAGACACTGTTGGATAAATGTACGTAGGCTTGGGAAAGAGAAGAAAAAGAATATAAAGAATAAAGTTAATGTCTTAAAAAGAAAAAGGGTAAAGTCTTTAAAGAGACAGAGTACAGAAGTACAGAGAGTTATAGATTAAAAGAAATAAAGAAATATAAGCCACGTAAAAATGGAAAATTCACAGAGAGTCTGGATTATGTACATTGTGTTTTCTTTAAAATTTTTGACTGTGAAGGAGCTAAGTACAGAGAGACATTTCATTACATGGGCTGCCAATCTAAACCAAAATGGATATAAGGGTATTATGATTTCAGAATTTGGGTCTAAGGATATGATGCTTTGGAGAGGGTCTTCTTTTGTTTTTGCAGAGGATGAGACCCTGTGGATTGCATCTATTCCGATTTGGTATGATAGACCACGCCCTCCTGAAAGGTTGCTGTGAATACCCTCAAAAAATTGCTTCGCTCAATTGCCAACTGAGATGAAACTAGCATACAGGTTATATCATGAACAACCTAATTAACGACGCCCCTATTCAGCAGGAAGCAGTTTGTAGAGAAAAAACTACGCCCATGTTCCCAAATATTGTTTATAAATGTTCTTTTACATTTAAAGGGGGATATGATATAGATATGAATAATTTGCATTGGTATGGATTTTATGGTCAATTTTGTTATATGTATATGTATTTTTGATCTTGATTAAGGTATTGTGATTGTGTAGTTCATTTAAAAATGTAATGTATAATTAGGAAATATAGGTTGTTAATGGATAATCATCGCTAATACTTAAGCTTGTAGTCATGTTAGTTAGATTTTCTAGATATATAGAGAGATATTTTAGTTAGATAGGCATTCTTCATATCTTTCAAAGGCTGCAGAATATGGCATTTAAGATATTTTAATAACTTAGGGTTTTTCATGACAATGAGACACATTTGCTCCTGGCAGCACCAATCTATTTCAAGAGGAAGATGGGCATCGAAGAGAATCCTTATGGAGTTTGATAGCCATTTGGGCAAGAAACTGCTCTTGCCTGGACTGTTGCATAAACTGGACACAGAGAACCCGCAGAGAGAGGACTGCTGAACTTGCCTAAAGGTGAGATGACCTTTTGGGGTTCCTGCTTCATGAAAGAGTCTGTGAGACATTCTGCAGGACACAGCAAAAAGTGACTGAACTGTCTTTGGAATTTCTTGCTTGATGAGAATGTCTGCTGGATACTATGGGCCTGTAGGCCGAAGATGGATGCCCCAACGGTACAGAGGAACTTTGGGTGACTGTCCAGGCAGCGAGATGTCTCTGTCATTTCTAGAGTTTTCTTATTTCTTGTTTGATAGGTAATATTATATCCTTCTGGAGTCTTTGATGGAGTTGAAGAATGGTTAGTTATAGTTTTCCTTAGTTATGATAAGAGATAAAATAGATATAAATATTGTAACTGTAATTCTTACTTGATAACTGTTTTGTTATATGTAATTTTACTATGTTAAAGTTAAAGCCTTTCTTTTTTGTTTAAACAGAAAAAGGGGAAATGATGTGGGAGTGATTTCTTATTAATAAAGAAACTGCCTTGGCCCATTTTATTGGATAGAAAATTAGGTAGGCGGAGTAGACAGAGGAGAATGCTGGGAAAAAGAAGCTGTGTGAGGAGTCGCCATGGTTCTCCCGCTCCAGACAGACGCAGGTTAAGATCCTCCCTGGTAAGCCAGCTCGTGGGCTACACAGAATATTAGAAATGGGTTAGAACAATATGTAAGAGCTAGCCATAAGGAACTGGAACTATCCGGGCCAGGCAGTGTTTGAAAGAATACAGTTTCCGTGTAATTATTTCTGGGCATAAGCTAGCCATGCGGGCGGCCGGGTGCCGGGGACGCAGCCCTGCCGCCGTCCCTATTTCAACATCTTTCTCTTCCACCTGACATCCCTTTACGCAGTCTCAGGGCAGCTGCTGACTATTCCCGAGCTTTAGTCATTCTTTCTTCTGTCAGCCAAAGATGACCCTGACTGAGAATAACCCATCTGGAGGCAGATGCAACCAAGTCCAGATAGGAAACAGTAAACGACTCGCTAAAGGTTACAGAGGTGACAGACTAGGCACAGGAAGTCATTAAGACACCCGTGTGTGCTGTAACTTGTTTTCTTCATCTTGGACTTCCTGTCATTGCTCAGAGCCAGGGTGGCCATGCTGTTGGGCAGCGTGTTCAACTGTTGAGTCTGCACAAATTCCAGGCTGCCGCACACCACCCTGCCTACCCAACCGGGCAACGTGTTCCACCATTGACCTTACCCTTCTCTCACACTTATCAGTGCCATCTCTAGTTCCACTTCTCTCCACGGAGCATGCACCGCTCTGTTGCTCCATCTTTTCCACCTCTCCACTGCATATTCATTTGATGTAATGCCATTGGAAACTACAGTGTATAATATACTGTATAATATGCAGTACAGTTTTTGCTCAAATAGCTTTACTTGCATATATTCCTTTCAACCAGTCATTGGCCTGGTTCAAGGATTTTTTTTTTTTATTGAGAAAAGGAAAAAAAAGTTTCCGCCTCCTCCCAGCCTCCCATTTCCCTCCCCCTCCTCCCACCCTCCTCACCCTCCCCCTACTCCTCTCCCCCTCCCTCTCCAGTCCAAAGAGCAGTCAGGGTTCCCTGCCCTGTGAAAAGTCCAAGGTCCTGCCCCCTCCGTCCATGTCTAGGAAGGTGAACATCCAAACTAGCTAGGCTCCCACCAAGCCAGAACATGAATGAAGTAGGATCAAAACCCCGTGCCATTGTCCTTGGCTTCTCATCAGCCCTCATTGTTCGGATGGAAATAGAAAACACTATCCTGAGCGAGGTAACCCAGACCCAAAAAGATGAACATGGGATATACTCACTCATAATTGGTTTCTAGCCATAAATAAAGGTCACAGAGTGTATACCTGGTGAACCTAAAGAAGCTAAATAAGAAGGTGAACCCAAGGAAAATCATATACTTATCCTCTTGGCTATGGGAAGTAGACAAAATTGCCGGGGAGAAAATTGGGATCTTGGGGGTGGGGTGGAATGGGGATAAGGGGGGATGGGGAGAGAAAAGTGAGAAGGGGAGGATTGGGGGAACTTGGGGAAACAGGAAGATTGGGATAAAGGAAGGTTGGATAGGGGAGCAGGGAAGCACATGTCTTAGTTAAGGGAGCCACCTTTGTGTTGGCAAGAGACTTGGTTCAAGGTTTTGAAGCACTGTAAATACTGGATCACCGCTGAGATTCATCTCATATATCTTGCTCTTGTCCAGAGTCAGAGTGATCTTGTAGCTAGGCAGGGAATCAGGAGGCAGGTGAGAGCTCCAGGCTGCCACACATCTCTGCCTCTGTGCTTGTAGCCTGCAGGCAGTACCACTGACCACGTGACTCAGTCTCCCAGCAGGGCAAGCCAGGTGGGCTACAGCCAGAGCAGCTTCGTTTTGGGGGCTGGCCCTATTCACAATGACAGCTGATTTTGCAGGACAAGCTCCTTTGTGTACTCTAGTAGCTCGTGGATGGAGTCAATATTGGGTTGAACCTACTCAAAGTGCTGGATCTGAGACAGGGTGGTAGCAGAGTTGGTCAACCTGCTTGGGCCTTCCAGGCATCATCTGCCTGCGTGGGCCTTCCAGATGCAGTCATATCTTTTTAAATAGTTAGTGCCCTGGAGAGTGATTGTAGTGATACTAAATTAAAAATATAAGTTCCTTGATTTAACCTCCCTGGTGGCCTTTAAGGATTTGATAAGTGTTAAATAATATTCATAAATATGTATACAATAAATACAATTACAAACATCATCCCTGATATAAAGAAAGCTGTACTGAAAAATCCTGTAAGCACACATAAGTCTAACATCTATTAATATTATTTCCATTCTGTATTTTCTCACATATATCTGAGCATACATTTATAATAAAAGCCATACATATGATCTTTTTTTTTTTTTGTTTGTTTGTTTGTTTTTTCGAGACAGGGTTTCTCTGTAGCTTTGGTGCCTGTCGTGGAACTAGCTCTTGTAGACCAGGCTGGCCTCGAACTCCCAGAGATCCACCTGCCTCTGCCTCCCGAGTGCTGGGATTAAAGGGGTGCGCCACCACCGCCCAGCCCATACATATGATCTTAAGTGTGTTGTAGATACTGGATATATTTTATTCTATATGCATATGTTACAGGATTACATATGCATGTTGCACATTATATCATTGTTGCACTTATACCAGCATTTTAGTATTTACTACCATCACATATTATTTGGTAATTTTATTTACTATTACAAATATTTTGTCACATTACTGAAAATCTTTTGTGACCTCTTTGAAGTAATTGTATGGTTTGATTCATAAAAATGTATCATGTTTACAAAACAGGAATAATTTTATGCTTTGATATAATAGTTTAATCAATGACTTCTGAACATTTTGAACCACAATAAGAATCACATTTTTTTTAATTTTTAAGATTTCTTTTTTACTCTGTTATGTGGAGTTTTGCCTGCATGAATGTCTGGGCCTTTAAAGGCCGGAAGTTGGAACTGGATCCCCTGGAACTGGAGCTACAGACAGTTGTGAGTTGCCATGTGGGCGTTGAGAATTGAACCCCTTGTCCTGTAGAAGAGCAACCCATGCTCTTAAATGCAGAATCATTGCTCCAGCCCCCAAGAATCATACTTTAAATGGCAATCCACCACCACCCAGAGAGATACAAACGCACATTAATGGAAATGTAATTTTATGCAACCATGGACCTGAACTTGAAGTTATCATGATGATAGCCTTCATTTTTCTCTCACTATTTTTCTAAAATGTTATGGTCACTGAACTCTAATTTCTGTACCTCCATGGCTTCATTTGAAGCTTGCATGCTGCACAGTGATATGGATATAAAACAACTCATTTCGTTACTTCCTATTGTTGAATATGTAAATTAATTAAAATGTTTCTTTTTAGAAATGATTCTGCAGCAAACTTTTTTCTCTTTTTCTCCAAATTTTGTCTCATTTTCCTAAGGAATAAGAATTAGTAAGTGGCCCTAAGACACAGAAATTTAATGTAATCATGATGAGACATTGTTACTTTGAGGACTGTCTGGCTCCGCAGTGCCTTTTGTTAGAAAATGCCAGCTGCCCATGTCACCCGAGGAATGCACACTGTGCTGTTGTATTCGCTTTGTAGATGGGTGCTCAGGGCTGTGACAAAAAGCACTGAGCTTGGAAAAGCAGTGTTGGAAGCAGAAACAGACTTCTGGTTCGAATTCCAGGCTTCCCTTTTAGTTTGGACTGAGGTCAAGGCCTGTGGTCATGTAGAATATCAAGCTACCAATGTGAGCCTCACAGTCATTGCTGGCTTTTTAGGAAAGAATTGTGGGGTGATGTGAGGGGGGGAGCGCCAGTCCACTTCAGTCTCTGACGAGTGGCATTACAGAACAGTTAGAGGTGTCAGTGCTTTTTGAGACAGGTTTCCTCAGTGTAGCACTAGCTGTCTTGGAATTCACCTGATAGACCAGTCTGGCCTCAAACTCAAACAGGAGATCCACCTGTCTCTGCCTCCTGAGTGCTAAGATTAAAGGCATGCACCACCACTGCCTGGCAGGAATTCATAATTGTTTACACCAGTGAATAAATATATTAGAAAAAGGGCCTCTGAAAAGTCAGCAGAATCAGTTTGTGTATTTACGTGCAGATATAAATGCTATTGGATGGTAGGAGTAGCTTAAAGATGCTGTCTAATAGGTATATGTCCAGGGTTACAACCTGGGCTGAGAGCCACAGATACTGACTTCAGATTGTGGAGTCTGAACAGATTGTAACCAGGACCCTTGACCTTACTAGCAATGAAAATTTTTCATGTGAAATAATTTTCTGTCCTCATTAGATGAATATTTTAGTCTCAACAGCTTTAAATAGAGGTAAGTTAAAGTGACAACAGAGCCAACAGAAACATTTCTTCCTGACTATACTACAGCAGTATGAGTATCAGGATAAGTGGGGTCACACAGGCTTTTAATGCAAGATATAAAATAAACATCCATGAGCCCACAGTAATATAAATAAGTGGTGCATTTATTTATTTCTGCCTGGAGATGGAAGGACAGACTGTCCATGTAGAATTCCAAATAACTATGTTATCTCCTTTGCTTCCCTTCATGCACAACGATTTCTTTCTAATGAGCATTGTTTTGCAAACGAGGAGACACTGTACTACACAACTTAACAAATACTGTTTTAGGCAGTCAGACAAGGCCAGCATCAACTGTCATGAATCATTTTGACAGTCTGAACTCATTCTACATGATAAAATAGCCCTCTCTCTGCACTCCTCATTTCCCAAACCAATAACCTAATGTAATCAAGAGAGAACCATCATAGAAATCTGAACTGAAGGCATTTTACCAAACGCCTGAGGAATACCTCCTCAAAATTTTCAAGATGGTTACAAACAAGGCAAGCCTAAGATACTGTCAGCATTAGCAAGAGTCTATGGCGACATTTTGTCTAAATCAAATGTGGCCAGGGCTAAATGAAATGTAATCCTACATGGGGTACTTGGGTCAGAAAAAGGACATCCAGGAAAACCCAAAGAAATCTGAATATAGTATGGAATTTAGTTAATAATAATGTGTTCATATGCCTTAACTGGACCAAGAATGTTCTATTAACCTATGATATAAAAAAGAGGTACTTGCATGGGATTTCCCTGCTATCTGCATTTGTATGTAAGTGCAAAACATGGATAATATTAAGCAGTTATTATAAAATGAGTTATAAAAAAAGAGATTGGTCCATCAGACCATGGGAACAGTTACAGATATTTATTGTATGTATACTTTTCTTGTCCTGTTATACTCTGTTGGTTCCAAAATTTTAGGGAATATGAAGGCCTTGGCCATAAGAGAGTCACAGGACATGTAGTTGGAGGTTACAGAAAGTGGAGGGGAATGCATCTGGGCCATAAAGTGCTGGACCTCTGATGTTAAGAAGTGAGGAAGCTGGAGTGATGAGTGACAAGAAAAGTTAGACTGCATGTAGCAGGACCTCAGTTCTGGGGGATCCACAGAACGTTTGCCCAGGTGAGGAACCCTCACACTGAAAACAGGTGGGCTCTACAGAAATTAGTCCCAAATGTGGGGATGCAGCTTTCACCAAGACAAGCATTTCTTCCTATTTTCTTCACGTCTGCCTCTACTGAAGGGTATTTGCCACATAGTGTGCTTGATGGATATTTGTTAAGTGAATGAATGAAGTTGAACGATTTCTAGAGATGCCTTCAGAGAGACCAGAGGCCCCTGAAATGACCAGAAAACAATGATAGAATTCTGTACACGGAAGAAACTCTCTCTCCTCTCTCCTCTCTCTCTCTCTCTCTCTCTCTCTCTCTCTCTCTCTCTCTCTCTCTCTCTCTCTCTCTCTCTCTCTCTCTCTCTCTGTAAATGAAAGCCAAAGATGATAAAATGGAATTTTATAGCAATGGAAAACATTGCCTAATAACGCCCTCCTGACATTTCAAAGAAAATACTATGCCATTTAATAAAGTGGCACATCTAGAATGTTTTCTATAGACTTAACTGATAGTTGTATGAAAATACTATTTTGTCAGCACTGAATAACAGAGCTATGAGTTTGAGGCAATGCCTCCACTGCCTAACTCCAGGGGGTGCCACTCACATCACTTTCCGCCTGAATTGAGCTGTCTGCAAACACCATTTTCTTTCAGCTCCACCTCATCAAATACGTGTAGTAGCAATTGTACCTATTTCAGAATTATTATGACAGAACAAACACTTAAACTCAATTTCAATAACATGAACAATCTGGGAAATTCTCAGCAATATGAATTCTCTCAAGGTGATAATGGTAGAACTGGTGATTTGGTAGAATGGACTGCAATAGGCTGCCTGAATTGCAAAATAGCAAAAAAAATATTTGGTATGTTATAGGAAAGTATGCCAACTGCTGTTTAAGACCTCGGGTTTTAGAGGCTTTGCTCAAGATGAGTAGGATTCACCCCTGATTCCCAATCACTTGTCTAAATGACCGAAAAAAGCCAGTCTTTTATATAATTCAGTTTGTTGTCTCTAACACATAGCGAAAAGTCCAATCTTTCATTTTTTTTACTCTAGTTATTTAAAAATTATGAACTTAAAAATATGTTTTGCGAGTATGGAAGAAGAGCTGAAAGTGCCAAAGCAATAAACTAAATTAACATGTCTGTCTGTCTTTCTTTCTTTCTTTCTTTCTTTCTTTCTTTCTTTCTTTCCTTCTTTCTTTCTATTATCTATCTATCTGTCTATCATCTATTTTTCTTTCTATTATCTATCTATCTATCTATCTATCTATCTATCTATCTATCTTTGTATCTTCTATCTATATGTCTATCTTCTATCTATATCTGTCTGTCTATCTTTTTTCTGTCTTCTATCTATCTCTATATCTACCTCTATATATCAATCTATCTATCTCTCTATATATTATCTATAATCTAAAATCTCTTATCTATCATCTATTGATTTATCTATCTTATTATCTATCTATCATTTATCTATTTCTTATATATTCTCTATCATCTAGCTACTTATCTACATATTATCACCATTTATTACCTTAATCAAAGGATACTAAAACTTCATCTGTGACCGCAAAAATAAGAGATAATTTATAACTTACACATCATGAAATAACGTGAAGGGGACTCTGGTTCGTCAAGGATCCAGGTCCCTTCTATTATGCTGAAAGGTCTTCTGAGACACTTGCCCTTGCAATTTCCACAGAGGAAATTGGATGGAAAACTATTCCCACCACTCTCAGTCCACAAAACCTCAGTTAACCCTTCCTCAGTGCAGGAGAGGCTGGGAAAAGCCTAAACATGTGTTCAGAGAGTACACTGATAGATGGCCAATAGCGGCTCTGGCTCTTACCATATTTTGTTGAACTGATGTAACACATTTGGTTATAGTTTACTACAGACTTTGTTGGAGACATTAATATTATGCATGTGCTGTAATGTATATGAATTATCTCTCTGTTATCTATTCATTTATGTTGTTACAATTCTAAAGTATGAAGTCTCTTTAAAGACAAAATTCAGCCAGCTGTGGGGATTTCAGGTGTGAAACGTATATGAAATTGGAGAATTATATGTGTGCCAACCATGGCTTGAGGCCAGGCAGCCTAAATTTGAATCTTGAGAGTTACACATTCTGTGTAAGTAGGGCCGATTATTTAACTTTGTGACCCCCTTTTCTCATTTGCTAAGAGGAGATAACCATAGTACCTAGAAGGGTTACAGAAATTAATATTATGTAATTAACTCAATATAATGCCTAAAATAATAACAGCTATATAAGCATGTTTTTTTAATCATTGAGTAGCTATTATGCTAACAATTAAGCACTTAATACAGTGAATGCTAATTCTGAGATAAAAATCTGTCATAATTTCACATGGTTTAGCTAGTCTTTTCATGAATATGTTTACTCTAGATTACAGTGTGATCTGTTGTAATGTGATGATAAATTCCAGAATTAATTACCTTTTTTAGAAATTTCCTGAAGTAATAAATGTTATTGCTAAAATCTAAAAATATTGAGTTTTTTTTTTTTTTTTTTTTTTTTTTTTTTTTTTTTTTTTTTTTTTTGGTTCCAGACTCAAGAGTCAAACCCACCACTCCCATTTGTACTCTGATCTGTGAATTTGCCTCACTGCTGGTATTGTAGTGATATAAATATTAAGACCTAGAGGGTTTAAGTACTAAATCGAGGCTCCCATATTGTGAGGAGCAGAGTGGTAGTGGGCGATGAGCAGCGGGCTGCGTTCTGCCACCTGGCTGCCCGCATGGATAGCTTTCCCCGAAATAATTACACGGAAACAGTATTTTTTTAAACACTGCCTGGCCCATTAGTTCCAGTCTCTTATTGGCTAGCTCTTACATATTGATCTAACCCATTTCTAATAATCTGTGTAGCCCACGAGGTGGTTTACCAGGGAAGATCTTAACCTGCGTCTGTGTCGGGTGGGAGAATCATGGCGACTCCCTGACTCAGCTTCTTTCTCCCAGGATTCTGTTCTGTTTACTCCGCCTATCTAAATTCTACCCTATCAAAGGGACAAGCAGTTTCTTTATTACTTAACCAACGAAACAACAGATAGAAAGATGACCCTCCTCCATCACTCCCACATAGACTTGGTAGCAAGAAGGAGGCTGAATCGAGTCATAATCGGAAATAGGTCCCCCCTGACTTGTTATTTCTGTCCTTTACCATTAAGCAAATACTAGAAATCTTCCACTTTTCTTTATCTCAAAATCAGAATGGTCTGTGTTATTTGTCCCAGGATGCTGTTGGTTGTTGCTATTAAAAATGCATTCCCTCTCAAACCATTTCTATCTTCTAGATACCTTCCAGGTAGCTAATTAATTTAGAAATATGACTGCAGTAGCCCAGTTTAAAAATTGAATTTCATTCAGTATTTATTCACATTTATGAATTGAGTAGTTTATACTAAAAGTAAAAGCATTCTACCAATATGAATATCACACACAACTGTCATGGCTAACCTCCCAAATCCAAATAAGCCCTAATCTTAATTACTAGAATTGTACACAATAAAAGCATTGCTATATATTATCCCACATCATTGACAATAGGTGATGCACGTGCAAAACCGAACACAAAGTTCTGTGAGACATCAATAGCAGAATATCATGTTTCTGATAAACTCTTTGAAGTAATGGAATCAGTAGTAGTTTTCACCTCTGCCATTCTCTGTAATTAACTCTGATTTTTTTTTTTTTAGTACTTGAACTAGACTATTGACTTTAAAACCATAGTTATACTGCAGCTATGCTGGTATTAGCCTTATATAATAAGTACTGATAGGATATTCTCCTTAGGAGGACTTAAAATACTAGAAGTATGCATTTCAGGAGATCTTGGGCACCTTTGCAGTGTTATCTTTGGCCCAGTAACTGCCGTTTCTCCTTTCAGGTTAACCCTGCTCACCCAGACTTGACTTCTTGGCTCACTCTTCCTCAATCACTGCCACCTTCTGCCTTTCCCTTCATAGGATATTTCTTAAGTTTTGTTAAGATGATGTTTGAGATTCCTGTTACAGAATTTTCAAACCAATGGCCTGAGGTCTTCCTGAGGACAGAGTATACATGATAAGGTATTTTGTTACCTCTGGAAATTCTACCCTAGGACCACTGATTGATAATTTACAAAGATCTACCTTTCTTCCTTCAGCCTCCCTTCCTGTAGCCTTGTGTTCAGAGTGTTGTCCAAGTCCAAACTCTTTTCTCTCTTAAACTTGTCAGACGGTTACAATTCTATTATGCTCATGTTTAATAATTTTAAATTCATCTCTCTTCTTATCTCAAAGGCTTGTACTGCAGTTCAGTTTTTCCTCAGGTTCTGTCGGGACTTTTAGAATAAATAACTTCTAATTGCTCTCCAAGTTCCAGGAACATAGCTCACAGACATGAACAGCCCTGTTGAAACCTTCTCAGCCATCCTTTTCTTCTAAAAGACAGTCTTCAGCCTCCTTAGTTGGCAGCCTGCCCTTAGAGGCAGTCTCTGCTTCCTTTCCCAAGCCTCTCATATATTTTTATCCTGTCTTCCAGAAGATCTACAGATGTTTTATCTTTATTCTCAGCATGATATATTCCACCCAGGGTCTCCCTCATACTTCCCATATCAAGCCTGTATTCCCTGATCAGCTTCTGCTAGTTTCTCAAGACATAATACATGAAAAAGCATCAAACAGTCTTTGCTCTTGCAGTCAGTTCTATAATAGGTTCTTTTTTTTTTTAGCTAGTCTCATTTGACCATCTCATTTACTTTGTTAGGATCCTAATTAGAATTTTTTTCATGTGTGTCAGCTTCATCCTCCTTCACCCTTTCAAAATAGAAAATATACCCCCTAAATAATATATCTCCTAAATACTTTAATGCAATTCTTTAGTATCTATTTGCCCGTTTGTTTGCTCGTCTGTCTATCTATCATCTCCTGGACACTGAAATTACAAAGTAAAATAATAGATACTTCATCTTGTGGGTCTGGGTTACCTCACTCAATATGATGTTTTCTAGCTCCATCCATTTGCCTGTAAATTTCAAGATGTCATTTTTTTTTCTGCTGGGTAGTACTCCATTGTGTAAATGTACCACATTTTCCTTATCCATTCTTTGGCCAAGGGACATTTAGGTTGGTTCCAGATTCTGGCTATGACAAACAATGCTGATATGAACATAGTTGAGCATATATTCTTGTGGGTACGATTGAACATCCACTCATAAGTTGTTTTTAAACTTAAAGCAAAGAAAATTAGTTTACAATTCACAATTCCAGAGAACCTAGACAACAATGAGGACCCTATGAGATACATACATGGATCTAAACTACATGGGAAGTATAAAAAGACAAGATTTGAGTAAATTGGGAGCACGGGGACCATGGAAGAGGGTTGAATGAGAGGTGAGAGGAAGGGCAGAGAAAAGTGTATGGCTCAAACAATTATGAATTCTGTTAATCAGATTGAAATACTCTTTTAATTAATATTCTAATTCGATATTTAAATCCAATTTCAGATAGTATCTATTCAGAATACAAGATTATAAGCGCAGCCTTTAATAAACCCCACCATTGACACCAATGTCTCAGGTTAGTCACTTTGCTAAAACGCTGCAGGGCGATTGTAACTACACTAGATGGATGCATAGACGGTTCACTAGGTATCATGCATTCCTCGAATAAAAAGGCATTTTAGGTACAATGAATTATTTAGACGGTGAGAATATTCAAAACTAAGAACCATTTCTAATGCCCTTCATAGCAGCCCTTAAATATCTGCACATGATGACAGCAGACGGTATTGCTAAATACTTGTTCCATTATATGTAAAATTTCCCTTGGGAGAGCAATTGTTTCTTACAATAAAACAATCACCCAAATTCAACATTAAAGAACCATAGAGGTCTCTTAGAGGGCAAAATCTTTCCAAACGGTAGAGATTATTTTTCATGCTTTATTACAGTGTCAGGACATAATGACACACTTGTCTTTAAAAATTGTAAATAGATATATCTGGATTATTAGTCTATGTTGTCAATATAGTATTTTTAGACAAGATACAGTGAAAATTGTATTATTTTAAAATATATTTTTGAAGATATACCCAAAGGTATCTCTATGTCAGTCTACTTGCATGTATTCTTTTGCCTCCTTTCTAGATTATATGTCCCATTCAGTGGAGTCTACTGATGCCAATAAAACCTTTGTCCCCTCCTGTGAAACATCACTTTTAATACTCATACTGAGCTCAGGCAGGTACAGTCACTCTTGGCCATGATCACCTTAGTCCAGAACCCTGACTCCTCTCTGGTCACTTCCACGTCATCATTTTTCATTCCTGTTTAAAGCTGGAGACTGATTGCATACACACTTGCTCTGATTTCTCTTGTCTTCTAATCCTCATGCTAGGGGGCAGAAAACTGATGACTGCCAATTGGTTTCTGATTGAATTGTATGTGTCATGGCAACACACATGGACACACACACATACATACACCACAAGATAAAAGGAAAAATTAATATATAGAGACTTTTTTGAGAAAGAGGGTTATTTATAATCATAGGTTACATGAAAAAACATTATTATATCCTTCCATTGATTTTTAACATGCGTCTCTAAAATCTTGAGTAACTTACAGACTATTTGGTACACCATACTAAAAAGGAACTAGAATTCAATTTCATTTTCTACAATACCGCTAGATAAACTTCATTTAGTATCAGAAATGAACAACGTTATTGGATGTTTTATTCCCTCATATATTTGCATTATTGGCACTTAAATAAATCTGAAAATAACTTAATCCAGTATTAAGATACAGGGAAAAAGAAGACTTCTAATTTTCCTTAACCACTGAATAAACTAATAAAGAAACCCCAAAGTCTGGAAAACACAGAGAGAAGAGCAAAGCAGGGCAAGAACATTTTATTTACATCCTACATGGACTTACCAATTTGAGACTATATTAAATTTTGAGTTTATGGTGGTGTAAAAAGAAAGCATGTTCAGCATAATCTTTACTAAGAATTTTGAATTGTTTTTCTTTTTTTCTGAGAAGGCAATGCTGGGTAACACATCTAAAATGGGAACTTCCTCAGTCACTAGGTTAGTTTACAAATACCTACAGGGATCATTAACACTGATCGTAACTGATTATTTGGAATTTATGATGTGACTAGGGAAGTTGTTCTCATTGTTGGAGGAGTATGTACATGTTGGTGAACTCCTGTACTGCACAAATACTAAATATCAGTTATATGTAAATATTGGGAAATAGAAATTCTTTTACTAGCTATCAATTCTTCTCAACAATTATAAGTTAATTCTTTAAAATAATTATGCTATGTCCCTTTATGAATTTTCCTATTGAAAATTTTTATGCGAAATATTCATCAAGTAATAATTATGTTGTAAAGTTGGATTCTATCTTAGTTATTTATTTAAATGTGCATTTTAAAATCTTTTCTAAGATGATTAGTGTTGAAAGAATTTTTTTCAAAAATGTCTCTTTTCTATTACTTCAATAATAACTGAAAAAAGTTAGTTCATAACTAGGAGTAATTTCATTATAGTGAAGAAAATAGAAGAGATAAAGCATTTTAGGTAAAACAATAAAATCCTAGCTTGCTTATTCAAAAAAAAATAGATACTTCATCTTCCCAGAGACTAAATACAATCATTCAGAATTTAAGCAAGCCTGTGAACAAAATATTTTTCTCCCAAGTTTCTTACCAAATGTAAAAGTCACAGATAGCTATCCCAAGTGCATATTCCATTTATAGCATCCACATTTAAATATATTCTTACCTATGACCTGCTCAGTCTCAGATGAATCCCATAAAAGACATTTTCTCTAATCATAGTTAATGTCTGTCTATCTGTCTGTCTGTCTGTCTGTGAATCTATGTACATCTATCATATTTCCTCTTTCTCTCCCTCCCCCTTTCTGTATGAGAGAGAACACAATTTTATTAAGGTTATTATATTCCAAATTTCATGAAGAACACTATATGCTTTTGCTGTAGGTCACTTGAAATTTTTATTTTTATTGCAAGCTTCTAGGACTGGTGAAGGCAGGATTATTTTTGTATTACATATCTTGCATTACTCTACATTTACTAGGCTCCTGCAGCAAAGATTAAGTATATTACTTCTATATTTCCAAGTACTGGCCCATAGTAAGTACCAATAAATGCCAGATCAATTATTAGCCTTCTGGGATTGTCCTCATGCTGCTGTTGAGGAAAGCCATGCATGAACAGATAGCACATCTTTGAAAGTAGACTAAATGTAGGTTGTAATTTGTCCAACTTTGGAAAGATAAAAACAATTGCATTACAGCATAATAAAGAGGAAGGAGGTGTTCTTGGACATTTCAAAAAATGAGCGACTATCATCCCCCTAACTTTTCTACTACAAAGAACAAAATCCCTTTCAAAATGTCTTACATCAAATGGTAGAACAGGAGGCTAAAGCTTACCTCAAAACTCACAGCGCCATTGTGGTCCGTATCGAATGCATTGAACAGAAAATGTGCATATGTTGTGGAGTCTAAAACATTGAAAAAGAGACATCATTAAATTATTGTTTCGATAGCTCCTTTCTTTAACTTGTTTATTTGATCTCTGCTGCCCATCCTCTTTCTTTAGTGAATTGCAACTTGAGATTCATAGGAATGAGCAACATTCTGAGACCATCGGTGACAAATGTTTTCCGTGAGCCTCCAGTTAGGAATAATCTCAAAATGAGATAGTGTGTGTTGATCCCAACCCTGAAATGAGTACTGGTTCCATAGGTGGATGCCAAAATAATGGACATTGTTTGGTGCTTGGCAACATTTTATCTCCATTAATAAAGAAGTAAGAAGCCAAATAATAAGACAGAGATAAAGTGATATCTTTAATACCTCTGTCATGATTAGTATGGCCATTGTTTTTATAGCTCAAATAAGTATTTTTAGACTTAAAGATGTTGAGAAACTACCACCAATGTCACATAGTTACTAAGAGATAGATATAAGACATAAAGTTTTTGAGGTCATACCATAACCAATAAATTTTTCTTGTGGGTTTGGGACAGTGGTGACTTACGAAACCTCTGGTGGATAAGATTTAGAGAATTTGTGGAGCCTGAGATTCCTATTTAGATGTCATTGCATGCAATAGGGTTCCACTTTCCTGTTTGTGTCCTGGGAGGAATTCATGCGCTAAGTAATTAGGACAAACATGGATGACTCAGAAAGCCCATTTATCTGGATGCTGTCTAAAGTCACGGAAGGTCTCTAAAATCTAACTCTTCCCCTGTGTTCCTTTCTCACGTATCTTCCTTCCCTCTTTTTTGCTTTTCTTTTGTTTCAATAATCTCTGAACTTTCTTCAGTTTTCATTTAAAAAGTATTTGTCTTTGTTTTCTTTTCTTAATGCCCAGCTTTGGTCTTTACATGCTTTTGTGCTCAATTCTTGATAAAATTTACATGAGTGTGTTAAATGCTTCATCTCATGGGTTTTAGCCTTTAGACTTTACCCCGCAAAAATGTAACCTTTCAGCCTTTTGCTTCTAGCCCTTTATCTTCTGCTTAAAAGTTCATTAATTTCTATTTTGTGACTTTTGCTTTTTATATTTACTGGGATTTACTATAACTTCTTTTCCTTTCTGACATTATGAATTCATTTTAAAAGGCTGCCAAGGCTCTAAATCAGAGTAGCAGGGATGGGAAATTACTTTTCCAAATCGGAACAAGCAAAACTGCTCATCTTCTTTCAAAGTTTCTACGTTCTGTGAGAGGAAATCCAAATTTCTCTCTACACTTTATAGATTGTGAAATACATAACCAATATTTTTCCTCAGTATTTCATCAAAGTCATTGGTCATTAGCATGAAGCTATGCATGTCAAAGCTGACTGCACATTTGGTTTCCCAGAAATGATAGTAACAGCTCCACTCATCTCTCATTGCTAAATATAATCTAAATACAATATAATGCATCACTGATTTAAACCATGTGAGTGGTTCTCTCTCTCTCTCTCTCTCTCTCTCTCTCTCTCTCTCTCTCTCTCTCTCCCTCCCCC